>NW_020664483.1:9953197-10030537 GCF_002925995.2 Terrapene triunguis | reverse complement strand
AAAAAAAAAAAAAAAAAAAGAGTGGGATGGCTGTAACTATACCCCTGCTGGTTTCCACAGACCTGCCATCAGAATGTTCTTGTTTTTCCCTTCAAGGACCTGAGCCAAAGCTCATTAAAGTCAATGGAAAGACGCCCATTGACTTCAGACAACCTTGGATTGGGCCCTGAATGCTATTAATGAAAGTCCAGAACAACTAAAAGGGAACGAGGAGAATTTTTCATGGTGCAGAATCATTGGTGCCATCTGATGCAATGTACTGCACCTGTTTCTTTAAGCCCCAGATGCAATGTGCAGCAGAGTCTTGCAACTCTGCAGAAATAACAGTTTTTTTTTTTAAATCTAAGTGCCGCATGCGGTTCATCTTTATGGGTTATATACAGACACAATTCTACTGAAAATGAATGGCTGAATAGTGTCAGCTCTTGCTGTCTTGCTGTAATGCTGAGTGCATTAGGAGGAAAATAAAACCCCTCATATGGAGAAGGTTCAATCATTACATGTATGGAAAGGTACAGAAAAAAAAACAATCTGGAGAAGATACTGGTGGCACAGCCCCTCATGGCTGGACATAGTGTAGCGGGCTCTCCTCTGCTGACAGTCACTGCAGTGGTCTGCTTCGTCTCAAGACATGGACCTCCAGCCAGGTCACATTCAGTTCCAACCCTTCCAGGGTAACAGAGTCCCACAAAACAATAGTCTAGTGACCTTATGCCAGGTCTTTGGCCCAACTCTAGGCTTGATGGTCCTTACTCCTTTGATACTAGGGGGCTTCCACAACACCTTCCTCAGTGACCAGAAGAGGAATCCAATATCACCAATCTTAAGAGATCAAAAAACGGTGAGTCAGACCCACAAAATTCATGATTGGTCTCCAAAAAACCATGACTTAAAAAAAAAAATCAAATGTTTTTTAGTCTGTCTTTTGACTTGTTAAATCCCCTCTATTCCCCTGCCAATGGATGTGTGAGAATTTCAGGTTGAAAAGTCAACCTTTAATGCAGACAAAAATGTACGCCTTTCCCTGGCTGCGCAGATGGAGACTCCACTCACTCTCTCCTCATCCCTATGGGAGTGGAGCTGCCATTTGTTTTCTATTACTGTCTTCAACCCACAGCAGCACTTCTTTCCCTCCCGTTGCCTCTGGATTTCTCTACCCAGGACCACCAATTCCCTACTCCTCTGCCTCCTGCTGCCCCAGGACCTCCTCTCTGCTATAAGGCCGTACACGAAAGTAGGGAAACTCTGTGCCCTCAGCCCTGAGCTCTGCTTGTGCAGTGCCCAGACCTGAAAATCATGGGGTTGGAGGAGCTTCTCATGTCATCATGAGAGCTGTTCCTCCTGAAGGTGCCAAAATCCTGTGACTTGTCAGAGTTGGCAACATTGCAACCCTGCCATCCCCTTGGGAGGAGACTCCCCAACCCCATTGCTGCCCCCAGGCTGGGGGAGCTGCCATCCGATCCCTCCATCTCCCACCCCATCAGTGTCCTCTGCACCCATCTCAGCCTCCTTCCTCCCCACATCCTTCTGCACCCCATTCACCTGCAACCCCTAAATCTGCCTCCTGGGCCCCAGTGTCTGCTCCTCTCACTCTCTCCATCCCCCTTTCACAGTGATTCTGATGCTCCTCACAGTGCCTGTGTCCCATCCAGCACCCCGAACCATAACATGGCAGCCATTTTGCCTGTGAGGCTGGCTTCAATCTCATTGAAAACAGTGGGAGGTGGCAGCCAATTTTAATCAGGGCAGCCTCACTTTTACATGCAGATAGCCACCATTTCCCTACATTCTATCCTGCTGGTTCCAGGCCCATTCACAGTACTAGGAGGTGGTGGCCATTTTGAATAATGGCAAATTGGCACCTTTTATCATGTTTTCATGAGACAGGGAAAAAACCACCCCAACAATCACTAGAGTTGTGATAGAAATCACAAGACTTGGTAATACTGGGAATCCAGGCCCTCCCCCTCTTCTGGGTTTCAGCCCAGGGCCCAGACTCCTTGGACTACTTCTTCCCTCAGCCTGTCTCCAGGCCCTTTTCCCAGCCCCTTCATGGGCTCACTCCTCCTCAGTTTCTTCACTCCTTGCCAGGCTCTGCAGGGTTCCTTCCTGCTCTTGTACCACACAATGCCTCCCAGGACTTTCTGGCCTTTCCAAGCTTTTTGTGCATCCATTTCTCTTTGCACCAAAAACCCAGCCTCTGGGCTGCCTCTCTGGGGTCTGACCCGTTTGTCAAGGCTCACTACAGGAGCTCACTCCACCTCTGTGACTTCCTGGTGTCACTCCTGGCCCTTTGCCACAATTCTCTTCTCAGATAAGGACCCCAAGGCCTACTCCCCAGACTACTGCCCTGAAGTCCTCCTTGTATTCGTCACCACTCCCCTCAGCTGGGACTCATCTTCCCTAATTCAACCACCCAGCTCCTCCCAGCTGGGCCTAATCCTAAATTGGGACCTGGCCCATCCTCTAGGTGCAATTGGATGCACTATTTGCTCTCTGGCTCCAGTTAACACTCTCTTTCTCGCTGCCAGGGTGGGGTACACACCCCATCACACTATTGTAACTACATTTTGCATTAGAACCTAAACAAAATCTCCAGCACAGCAACATATATTTTAACTCAGTTTTTAATGCCATGATCATTTCATTATGTCTAAACTAGAGCTGGCCAGAAAATGAAAATCCCTTCCTGCAAAAAATTGTTTTTTGGAAGAAAAAAAAACAATCATCCCAAATTGGGATGAAAAGAGTTTGTTAAAAAAAATGCAAAATTTTTCGTGGGAAGGGATTTCCAGTAAAATTCTGGTTCAGGAGAATCAGAACAGAATTTTTTCAGCTTGCCAGCTCTGGGGCTGGAAGGCTATTGTCAATTTCACTTTCTCCCTACAGCAGAAAGTGATCTATCATTTTGATGGTCCCAATGGAAAATCCTGATGACATTTTTTGTCAAAATTGGAATTACATTTCAAATAGGTCTTGTGCTACCTCTCTCCACAGGGGCGAATTTCACCAGCGTAGATTCCTCCTTTGAGATACACAGTGCCTAGTGGAAGGTACTGGGCCCCTTCTTCTTCTAATGAAGCCAATGGTACTTGACTATGCCCTTCATCTTATGGTATGAGACTCTAAAACAGATCTTTACCTGCCCCTTCTATTCAAGCCCTGTGACTGACATGTCATTTTTCAAAATGTCTATTATTCAAGCATGTTTTTATCACTGTGTATGTAATTGCCTGGATTTGAACATCTAAGGGGAGAGATTTAAAGGCATAAACAGGAGTTAAGCACCCCACTCCCATTAACTTGCAATTGGAGATGGGGGCCTAACTGCCCTTTGAGAATCCCATGTCCATATTGTGGGTTTTGTTCAATAACCCAGGAGGAATTAAATGAAAAGACCCACAAACTCGGATCAGATTTAGACCTGGTGTAAAAAGTGCAATTCCATTGCTTTGATGACTTCACTGACTATGGTAAAAATGGTAAGGTGCAGAGAGGTAACTTGCACTCTGACTAAGTTCCTTAGAGTCATAGAGTTTAAGGTCAGAAGGGACCATTATGATCGTCTAGTCCAGTGGTTCTCAAACTTTTTTACTAGTGACACCCATGTAATAACCTCACAACCCCCTGAGGGGTCCCGACCCCCAGTTTGAGAACCCCTGGTCTAGTCTGACCTCCTGCACAACGCAGGCCGCAGAATCTTACCCACCCACTCCCGCAACAAACCCCTAACCTATGTCTGAGCCATTAAAGTCCTCAAATCATGGTTTAAAGACTTCAAGGTGCAGAGAATCCTCCAGCAAGTGACCCGTGGCCCATGCTGCAGAGGAAGGCGAAAACCCCCCAGGGCCTCTGCCAATCTGCCCTGAAGGAAAATTCCTTCCCGACCCCAAATATGGCGATCAGTTAAACCCTGAGCATGTGGGCAAGACTCACCAGCCACCACCCAGGAAAGAATTCTCTGTAGTAACTCAGATCGCACCCCATCTAACTTCCCATGACAGGCCATTGGGCATATTTACCGCCAAAGATCAATTAATTGCCAAAATTAGGCTATCCCATCATCCCATCCCCTCCATAAACTTATCAAGCTTAGTCTTGAAGCCAGAAAAGTCTTTTGCCCCCACTACTCCCCTTGGAAGGCTGTTCCAGAACTTCACTCCTCTGATGGTTAGAAACCTTCGTCTAATTTCAAGTCTAAACTTCCTGATGGCTAGTTTATATCCATTTATTCTTGTGTCCACATTGGTACTGAGCTTAAATAATTCCTCTGCCTCCCTGGTATTTATCCCTCTGATATATTTATAGAGAGCAATCATATTTCCCCTTGGTCTTCTTCCTTGTCAAACCCAACTCATGTTGTGGGGAAAACTCATGGGTCTTTCCACTGTATTACACCCATAAAAGTGCCATATGACCTTGGGCCACATTGGGCTACTCAGGGGTACCCAAAGACGGGTCTGGCCTGATTCACAGAGGTGGCAGAGGGGGCTTTCTCCAGGTCTCTGGGTGAATGATGTGGAGCTGCTGAGGAAAGAGTGAATCCTGCCTGAATCCTCACCCTCTTTCTCCTCTTGCTAGGGCTGTGGAGGTTACCTCACCCCTACGGTGATGGTAACTCTCACAGAGTTTCTGGGAGAGGTGAGAGGTAGGGAACTAAGTGTGGTTCCTACAGTACTTGGGGTGGGGCTCCAGGAGTCATTTGTGTGGCTCCATCCCCCTCTCTCCCACGGAGGTTTCTTTGGTGTGATGGTCAACCATGGAGGTTTGTCTATTGCCCGTGTGGCCTATTCAGTCTCCCTAGCCCTCAGTGAACCACAGAGGAGCCTGGTTTCCCACAAATACCAGACTGAGACACCCGGAGGCAATGCATTTCCTTATGTTACTCCCTGCCAGCACCCCAACTGCTGTATATGGCAGTTGAGGGGACAGTCATGCACACCTCTACTGGAGTTGAGAACAGGGTTAGGAAGCCATTGCATTACAATTTCAGGTGGAGGGGGTAAGTACCCTTACGTTTCATGGAGGTCTCAGTAACCTAGAACTGCTGAGGCCTCCTCCTCCATGTGGCTTGGGCAAGGGTTTAGCCCCAAATGGCCTAATCCTGGAGCCCTTCTTAGGCAAAACTTACACTGATGTTGCTGGAACTTGAGACTCAGTTTGCAGTAATGTATGTGACTGAAACAAAACCAAAGTGGCTTGCTTGTATAAATGATCGAAGATAAATATCACAGCTAGATGGAGGATACTTGATAGCACAATGGAGCCCAAGCAATGGGATATATTCTTGAATAAATATATGATTGGCAATCTGGGCTGCTCAGTATCATTTTTAGTTTAATTGTCCTTTTATCTTGAATTGCATGTAACATCTCTGGAAGCACAGGCGGTATCGACCTGAATACGAATGAGTTACTTAGGACTAGCATTATGGCCAAGAGTGCGGGAAATTAAATCCGAGGGATGGGACCTTTTTAAAACACAGCAACAAAGTATCACCATCTTCTTCTATTTCCTCTATTTCTTGCTGTTTCTCACTTTTAAAACCATTGCCTTATTTAACTTTCTGCACTAAACTTTTTAGGATAGAAATAAAATTCTTTCATTAAAAATGAAAAGGCAAACTGAATAGCACTGCAGTGCCGGTATCATATTTAAGGCAACTCCCATGGTAGAGCTATTCCAGGTTAAAGAGAATTTTCATTTGAACCAGGGGTTGCATTGCACTTTTCATTTCTGTACAACAAAGCTCTCAGGAGCAGCCAGTTGGGATCCTTTAAAAGAAATGCTGTTAAGTGTATTGACTGTATTCAGTAATACAACAGTTCCCACTGAACCGATAAATCATGACCTAGAAAACGTAGGGCCTGCCCGGTGTTGTTTATAACAGATTGTGGGACTCATAACTTAATTTGTTTGGTTGGTTCTCATTTTAAGGCTGTCAGAATGACCAAGGATAATGACTTTTAAACAGGGGAGGAAAAGTAAAGATCTCAGCAGGGGACTGACTTTTTGGAAGGATAATGATTTTGCTTCTGTAAAGCAATTAACATGGGATTTTGAAGGATGAAAGCTGCAGAGTTTTAAACGTGGCATGCAAAGTATTTTGATGTTTCCTATGGTCTGAGAATATTGAACATATCTATTAAAAATGTTTTGTTGTTTCTGGGGCTGGGTGCCTCCGGGAATGAATTCATGGAAGGCAGAGGATTTCAACTGTAAGATGAAGCCTTGAAGCTGGCCCCACTCACTAGCTGCAGTCTAATGGCTCTTTAGTTATCTGTGGAAACTGTTGGGCATCTCTCTCCCATACAACAATTGAAATGACTCCCTTGTTACCATCACAGCAGAAAGGACCTGGAGAATGAACTTGTAGAATTGTTCCTTCTGAATCAGGCTTTAGGCATGTCAGTGATATAGTACACCAAATTGGTACGGCTGCTGATGCTGTACCTGTTCTGTGGAGAAAACAGATAATATAGTTTCCCATAGCTGTTGATCTGGGGTCTGACCCAGATCACAATGAAGTCAACAGAGGGAGTCCCCATGAGAAGTGAGTACACTGATCTGGGCTAAGGTACTGGGAATCAGGACAGCTGAGTTCCATTCACAGCTCTACCAGTGGGGTAGGACCTTTGGAAGTCATTTCCCCGCTCTGTGCCTTAGTTTTTCCTTCCACCCTTTCACTACTGTAAGCTCTCTGAGGCAAGGACTGTCTCTTACCGTGTGTTTTTGCTGTATCTAGCACAGTGGGGCGTAAAGTCATTCCAACTAAACTCACTGAAAGAAAAGATGGCTTTAGTTCTTTGTTTATTAGAACACAGTTTATAAGAACATAAGAACAGCCATATTGGGTCAGACCAAAGGTCCATCTAGCCCAGTATCTTGTCCTTTGATAGTGGCCAATGCCAGGGGCTTCAGAGGCAATGAACAGAACAGGTAATCATGAAGTGGTCCATCCTCTGTCACCCATTCCCAGCTTCTGGCACACAGAGGCTAGGGACACCATCCCTGCCCATCCTGCCTAACAGTCATTGATGGACTTATCCTCCATGAACTTATCTAGTTCCTTTTTTAACCCTGTTATAGCCTTGGCTTTCACAACCTCCTCTGGCAAGGAGTTCCACAGGTTGAAAATCAACATTAGCATTAGTGAAACTACACAGTTAAATCCTCCACATCCACCCTCAGCATGCTTGTAACAAAATAATGTGGATCTGAATGGGGTGCAGTCTCCTCGGTCATCTGCATGTCTAAAACCTTTCCTACTAAAATCCTGCTATGGCCTCCTCCCATCTTGGAAATACGCTGTGTGGTTTGTTGGCAACACACAATATTAAAATGAGCTATACACGGATACAGTATCTTTCAAGGACAGCTAGGAGCAATCAGCCTAACTGTTACTGCGACACATCCTACCAGAATATTTATAGCCAGAGTTTTTACTGAGGGAATGGCAGTCTGATTTAGAGTTCTGATTCCTGCTTACTTTCCTCTCTCCTAAATAGCTGATGGGTTTGGTATCATTAATCTCCAGAGGGTCTTACCTCAAGCTTTCTGGCCATTGTACTTCTCTCTCCAGTAAGCAGGACTGCTCTTTCTACCACACACAATAGCCAGTCCTGAGCGCCCTCAATGGCTATTTCCTTCAATAAAAGCTGAAGATGCTCAGCACGTCACATGATTAAGCCCATTATAAAGAATAAATTACTCAGGGCTTGGCTACACTTGCTAGTTAGTGTGCATTAAAGCAGCCCCGGGAGCACTAGCTCACTACCTGTCCACACTGGCAAGGCACGTAGAGCTCTCTGACTCCAGGGCTAGAGCACTCCTGGTACTCCACCTCGGCGAGAGGAATAACGTTTGCTGCCTCTTGGCTACAACGCCCGTGCGTCAGTGTGAACAAGGTGTTGCATTACTGTGCTCTGATCAGCCTCCGGAAACGTCCCATAATCCCCTTAAGTCAAGTGGCCACTCTTGTCATTGTTTTTGAATTGCTGCAGGAATGCGGATATGCCCTTTGAAAGCTCCGTTTCTGACAGCCGGCTGCTTATCTGCTCCAAGACAAAGCAACCATTACTGTGGAATGCTGTGTGTGAGAGAGAGAGAGATGGGGGGGGGGAGGTCTGCTGCTGTCTGAACTTACAAGACAGCACGCTGACATGCTCTCAGCCCCCCAAAACCCACTCCCCCCCCATACACACAACACACTCCCTGTCACACTCCACCACACCTTCCTCATTTGAAAAGCACGTTACAGTCACTTGCATGCTGGGATAGCTGCCCATAATGCACCACTCCCAATGCCGCTGCAAGTGCCGCAAATGTGGCCATGCTAGTGCGCTTGAAGCTGTCAGTGTGGACAGACTATAGCGCTTTCCCTACTGCGCTCTCTGAAGGCTGGTTTAACTCAAAGCACTCTACATCTGCAAGTGTATCCATGCCCTCAGATTTATTTACACACAAAGTTGCACCAGTTTAATTAAACTGGTTTAATTAACAGGTTTGTATCAAACCATTGTGTGGATGCTCTCAATTTGGTTTAAGAGTGATTTATTTAGGGCTTGTCTACACATACAGTTATTCCAGAATAGCTATTCCTGAGGGTATGTCTACATGACGAGATTAGGTTGACTTTATAGAAGCCGGTTTTTTAGAAATTGTTTTTATACAGTCGATTGTGTGTGTCCCCACATAAAATGCTCTAAGTGCATTAAGTCGGCGGACTGCGTCCACAGTACCAAGGCTAGCGTCGACTTCTGGAGCGTTGCCCTGTGGGTAGCTATCCCACAGTTCCCACAGTCTCCGCTGCCCATTGGAATTCTGGGATGAAATCCCAATGCCTGAACAGCCAAAAACAGTGTCGCGGGGGATTCTGGGTACATGTCGTCAGGCCCCCCCCCCTCCGTGAGAGCAACGGCAGACAATCGTTTCGCGCCTTTTTTCCTGGGTTACCTGTGCAGACGACATACCACGGCAAGCATGGAGCCCGCTCAGCTCAGCTTACCATCACCATATGTCATCCGGGTGCCGGCAGACGTGGGACTGCATTGCTACACAGCAGCAGCTAATTGCTTCCCCCTCCCTCCGTGAAATCAACGGCCTGCTAAACCCAGGGTTTTGAGTTCAATCTTTGGTGGGGGGGCCATTCTGTGTGACAGTTGTTTGTGTTTCTCCCTGATGCACAGCTACCTTCGTTGATTTTCATTCCCTGTAAGCCATGTCATCAGTCGCCCCTCCCTCCCTCCGTCAGACAATAGTTTCGTGCCTTTTTTCAGCCCAGACACCATAGCACTGGGATCATGAAGCCCGCTCAGATCACCGCGGCAATTATGAGCACTATGAACACCACGTGCATTATCCTGGAGTATATGCAGAGCCAGAACCTGCCAAGGCAAAACCAGGCGAGGAGGCGACTGCAGCGCGGCGACGAGAGTGATGAAGAAATAGACATGGACATAGACCTCTCACAAAGTACGGGCCCCAGCAATGTGCAAATCATGGTGTTAATGGGGCAGGTTCATGCCATGGAACACCAATTCTGGGCCCAGGAAACAAGCACAGACTGGTGGGACCGCATCGTGTTGCAGGTGTGGGACGATTCCCAGTGGCTGCGAAACTTTTGCATGCGTAAGGGCACTTTCATGGAACTTTGTGAGTTGCTTTCCCCTGCACTGAAGCGCCAGAATACCAAGATGAGAGCAGCCCTCACAGTTGAGAAGCGAGTGGCGATAGCCCTGTGGAAGCTTGCAACGCCAGACAGCTACCGGTCAGTCGGGAATCAATTTGGAGTGGGCAAATCTACTGTGGGGGCTGCTGTGATCCAAGTAGCCAACGCAATCAAAGACCTGCTGGTATCAAGGGTAGTGACTCTGGGAAACATGCAGGTCATAGTGGATGGCTTTGCTGCAATGGGATTCCCTAACTGTGGTTGGGCGATAGACGGAACCCATATCCCTATCTTGGCACTGGAGCACCAAGCCAGCGAGTACATAAACCGAAAAGGGTACTTTTCAATGCTGCTGCAATCACTGGTGGACCACAAGGGACGTTTCACTAACATCAACGTCGGATGACCGGGAAAGGTACATGATGCTCGCATCTTCAGGAACTCTGGTCTGTTTCAAAAGCTGCAGGAAGGGACTTTCTTCCCCGACCAGAAAATAACCGTTGGGGATGTTGAAATGCCTATAGTTATCCTTGGGGACCCAGCCTACCCCTTAATGCCATGGCTTATGAAGCCATACACAGGCAGCCTGGACAGTAGTCAGGACCTGTTCAACTATAGGCTGAGCAAGTGCAGAATGGTGGTAGAATGTGCATTTGGACGTTTAAAAGCGCGCTGGCACAGTTTACTGACTCGGATAGACCTCAGCGAAACCAATATTCCCACTGTTATTACTGCTTGCTGTGCGCTCCACAATATCTGTGAGAGTAAGGGGGAAATATTTATGGCGGGGTGGGAGGCTGAGGCACATCGCCTGGCCACTGATTACGCGCATCCAGACACCAGGGCAGTTAGAGTACAGCAGGGCGCGGTGCGCATCAGAGAAGGTTTGAAAACCAGTTCTGTGACTGGCCAGGCTACGGTGTGAAACTTCTGTTTCTTTCTCCTTGATGAACTCCCCCCCCGCCCCCGGTTCACTCTACTTCCCTGTAAGCTAACCACCCTCCCCTCCCCCCTTCGATCACTGCTTGCAGAGGCAATAAAGTCATTGTTACTTCACATTCATGCATTCTTTATTGATTCATCACACACATAGGGGGATAACTGACAAGGTAGGGCGGGAGTGGTGGGGGAGGACAGAAGCGCCAGGTGGGGTGGGGGAGGAGGGAAGGACAAGGACACACTGCACTTTAAAACTTTAACACTTATTGAAGGCCAGCCTTTTGTTGCTTGGGCAATCCTCTGGGGTGGAGTGGCTGGGTGGCCGGAGGCCCCCCCACCGCGTTCTTGGGCATCTGGGTGAGGAGGCTATGGAACTTGGGGAGGAGGGCTGTTGGTTACACAGGGGCTGTAGTGGCGGTCTCTGCTCCTGCTGCCTTTCCTGCAGCTCAACCATATGCTGGAGCATATCAGTTTGATGCTCCAGCAGCCGGAGCATCGACTCTTGCCTTCTGTCAGCAATCTGATGCCACCTATCCTCTTCAGCCCACCACTTGCTCTCTTTAGCCCGCAATTCAGCCCGCCACCTCTCCTCTCGTTCATATTGTGCTTTTCTGCACTCTGACACTGTCTGCCTCCACGCATTCTGCTGTGCTCTGTCAGCGTGGGAGGACATCTGGAGCTCCGAGAACATATCATCCCGAGTGCACCTTTTTTTCCTTCTAATCTTCACTAGCCTCTGCGAAGGAGAAACATTTGCAGCTGGTGGAGGAAAAGGGAGAGGTGGTTAAAAAGACACATATTAGAGAACAATGGATACACTCTTTCACATTAAATTTTGCTGTTCACATTACACAGCACATGTGCTTTCGTTACAAGGTCGCATTTTTCCTCTTATATTGAGGGCCTGCCGGTTTGGTGTGAGAAATCACTCACGCAGTGACAGGCAACAGAATTCGGCTTGCAGGCAGCCATGGTAAGCCACAGTCTTTCGGCTTTTTTAACCTTCATAACATGTGGGAATGGTTTCAAACAGCAGCGCCCTCATTCCCCATACCAAGCGGCCATTGGGTTGGCCATTTAAAATGGGTTTGCAATGTAAAAGAAGGGGCTGCGGTTTCCGGGTTAACATGCAGCACAAACCCAACTAACCCCCCCACACACACCCAATTCTCTGGGATGATCACTTCACCCTGCCCCCCACCAAATGGCTAACAGTGGGGAATATTTCTGTTCAGCCAAGCAGGAATGGGCACCTCTTAATATCCCCTTAATAAAATCACCACATTTCAACCAGGTGACCGTGAATGATATCACTCTCCTGAGGATAACTAAGAGAGATAAGGAATGGATGTTGTCTGCATGCCAGCAAACACCGGGACCATACGCTGCCATGCTTTGTTATGCAATGATTCCCGACTACGTGCTACTGGCCTGGCGTGGTAAAGTGTCCTACCATGGCAGACGGGATAAGGCAGCCCTCCCCAGAAACCTTTTGCAAAGGCTTTGGGAGTACATGAAGGAGAGCTTTCTGGAGATGTCCCTGGAGGATTTCTGCTCCATCCTCATACACGTTAACAGACTTTTCCAGTAGCTGCACTTGCCGCGAATGCCAGGGCAAATTAATCATTAAACACACTTGCTTTTAAACCATGTGTAATATTTACAAAGGTACACTCACCAGAGGTGCCTTGTGCACCCTCAGGGTCTGGGAGCGTGCCTTGGGTGGGTTCAGGGTTTACTGCCTCCAGGTCCAGGGTGAAAAACGTATCCTGGCTGTTGGGGAAACCGGTTTCTCCGCTTCCTTGCTGGGAGCTAGCTTCATTGTCTTCATCATCATCTTCCTCGTCCCCCAAAACCACTTCCGTGTTGCGTGATTCTCCATTGATGGAGTCAAAGCACAGGGTTGGGGTAGTGGTGGCTGCACCCCCTAGCATGGCATGCAGCTCAGCGTAGAAGCGGCATGTCTGCGGCTCTGCCCCGGACCTTCCGTTTGCCTCTCTGGTTTTGTGGTAGGCTTGCCTTAGCTCCTTAATCTTCACGCGGCACTGCTGTGCGTCCCTGTTATGGCCTCTGTCCTTCATGCCCTTTGAGATTTTTTCTAATGTTTTGGCATTTCGTTTACTGCAACTGAGTTCAGCTAGCACTGATTCGTCTCCCCATATGGCGAGCAGATCCCGTACCTCCCGTTCGGTCCATGCTGGAGCTCTTTTGCGATCCTGGGACTCCATCATGGTTACCTGTGCTGATAAGTTCTGCGTGGTCACCTGTGCTCTCCACGCTGGGCAAACAGGAAATGAAATTCAAAATTTCGTGGGCATTTTCCTGTCTACCTGGCCAGTGCATCTGAGTTGAGAGTGCTGTCCAGAGCGGTCACAATGAAGCACTCTGGGATAGCTCCCGGAGGCCAATACCGTCGAATTCCATCCACACTACCCCAAATCTGACCCAGAAAGGCCGATTTCAGCGCTAATCCCCTCGTCGGAGGTGGAGTACAGAAATCGGTTTAAAGGGCCCTTTAAGTCGAAAAAAAGGGCTTTGTCATGTGGACGTGTCCAGGCTTAATTCGATTTAACGCTGTTAAATTCGACCTAAACTCGTAGTGTAGACCAGGCCTGAGTAACTCCATGGGTAGAGCCTCTTATTCCAGAATAATGAACTCAGGAATAGCTATTCTGTTTTACAGTCACACCCTACCGTAATCCTAATTAATTTTGTGTGCTGATACTCTTATATCAATGTGAGCCTGGTTCATAGTGATTTAGCTTGCAGCAGTAAAATTACAGGTGCAAGCTAAATTGATCTAACCAGTTTTAAACCAATAAGAAATTCCACATACAAACCCTGTAACACTCTAAATAAAGTGACTTAAGTTAAACTGGTGCAACTTGTCTGTGAAGACAAGGCTTAAGCCACTCTTTAAAAGGATGTGGACACTCTTATATTTGTTTATTTATTTTAATCATTAAGAATTTAATAAATTGGTTTCCAACAACGACACACATACAAAAGAACAGTAAATCAAGTATAAGGATTTTATTTAATCAGTACATGCCTGTAACTGCTATTAGTGTTAATGGGAGAGATGTGCATTTGTCAAGAGGTAAGATACCAAAGGACTGAAGTGCTTTCTGCCATCAGTGCACGGGAGATCTATGCAGCTAGTTCCATTGACACTGTGGAAGTTGTTTCACATAAATCCCTCCAGGATTAATGGGGGAATAGACTCTCAGTGGTAAATGTACATTGGGAATATTTCCTTGGCTCAGGTTCTTACTTGAAATCTAAAAACTATCAGTATTCTATCCAGGTGGAATTCACAGAGGGCCAGAACAAAGTCTACGCAGCCCTGAATTCCTGCATAAGGCCCTATTTTGAGAGCTTAAATGGCACTTGAGTAATTTATAGGCATAGTACTGCCCCGTGCTGGCCAGGGGTTGGGGGTGGGGTGGATTTCACCCTTTTTGTGTAGTAACACATGCAGTGATGGGTATTTTCATTAGCAAGGACAAATTTGGTCCATGTAGAAACAGTGCCATTTCTATAGGTGATGGTAATTTTTCTAGGTGGAAATGGGAAAGACGTAAGCCTTTGGCATGGAATTGTGCATTTTTAGGAAATGCTCCAGTCAGAAATTCACCATTTGGCCTGTGACAACAGCGTTTTGTGGCAAAATGAGAGCATTCTGCCTTTCAGTACTATTTTATTTTTACTTTCATAAAAAAAATCAGGGTAGGAAGGGAAACGAAGGTATTAGTGCTTTTCTTTTTTTAATAAACTGCTGATTGAATTAATTGAAGAAAGACCAGCTCTTTCAATAATATTCTAACCAAGTAATTGTGCCAAACTCCATCAATACCTCAAATATTATTTCATCTCCCTTGTCTTCACTGAACACTAATATTCAGTCTGAAGCATTTCCTCTAAGAGGACTCCCTTCCCTACATTTTTATACTGATTAAGAGCCCTGTTATGATGAAAGTACTCCCAACTCCAGCCCATAGTTTTGCAGATTCTCTCTCCAGACGCCTTGACAGTGGAGAATGGGAACCTGCTCTTGTCTTAAGTGGTGTAACTAGCACTGCCTGCAGGAACTGCTGCTGTTTAGGTGGTACATATCTCCTTTAGGACAGTTCAGACTCTGGGCCTATTCCATCTCTCTGCTCAGACTCCATCATATGTGTGAATTATTGCCAGTTGTATTGAATTATTTTGGTAATGTTGCCCTTTGATGGGGATTGAGAGCTCCAGCTTGCCTCACACACAAGCAGATTGTCACGGAGCAGCTCCGAGATAGTGTACCGATTGAAACTCATCCCTGGCCACTATCGCAGAGGTGAAAGCCTTCACATCCTGTTTCCAGTCCCCTTGGCCAGTCAGGATGTGAACTGAGAGTAATATTTAATCCTAAATTTATACTCCACACCACTGCTCTTAACTATAAATGAAATCTAGCCCTCTTCAAAGAATGACTTTGGCATCCCTGTCAAACAGCCAAGGATGAGTGCGTATCTTTCATATGTTGTCAGAGTGGAACTAACCTGAGGTAACTGAGGTAACTGCTCAGCAGTTTATTGAAGAGTGAGTTAGCAGAGATAAATGGCCATGTACATTGTTGCTGGTGGTTGGTGCTGCATAATCACATCAGAAGTAGTTACAGGCTATTCTAAATGTTGTCGCTTTGGAAATCCAACCCCAACCAGCGGCATTTGTTCCTTACCAGAGAGGAAATGACAAGGATCTTGAAGAGTTTGAGCTACTTTCCAAAACAAAACAAGGTCAGAATTAGGTTAGCTTGTACCAAGAGTGTTTTTGGAACTGTTACAGAACCAGGTCAGGCTGAGGTCAAGCTGTACTGTTCTGTGTCTGGGTTAGGAATCAGGCTGGCTAAGAATAGGAAGAAGCCTTTAGGGTGAAGGGAGCACAGAGGTACTCAGTCTGAGTGGAGGTGAAATTGACACACTGGAGGAAGAAAGGAAATCACATCAACTGTATTAGTGAGTCTCTGTCCGCTGATAGAGGTGAATAACTGAAAGGGACAAGCGCTACAGAGCTCTGCGTGGCTTCTCTCTCTAATCAAATGTGGAAGGTGCTTTTTAATCTCCATGTGAGGGAAATTACTTGTGATTTTCAGAGACAAGAATATGCATTTTTTGTGATTTTCAGAGACAAGAATATGCGTTTTAGCTTCTGCAATGTACAGAATGTGGGGTTATATTTTTTTAAAACCAGCCAGTGGATAGTAAATATATGGCATCTATTCTGTGCATAATTTTGGTTCTCAATAGCTTTTTCTTTTAGTTCAACAATTACACCCTCAGGCCTCAAGTACACCTCTGTTCAGGTTCTATCTGTATTCACAAAGTAACTCAGATGGAACCTAGCCAGCTGAATTGCAGATTTACATAACTACACGCTGACCTTCCAAGAGTCAAAGCTCAGGGTTTTTGTGTGTTTTTTTTTTAAAGCTGCCCTGTCCAATGTCAGATGCAAGAGCAATGGAACAGCTAAAATAATCTAACCTCTATACTGCCACTCAAAAATCACTAGACATATCATGCCAGCCAAGCCCAACCTCTGACATCCTGCACTCAAACCCACTAAACTAAGGTGAGCCACCAATAGGGATGTTTAGATTATTCTTTTTTACACTTGAATGGGTTTGTGTTTATGGAGGGGGCCACCAAATGAACATGTGACATTGGCTGCTGAGGCAGATCTGCATCTCTGCTTCCTGCCTCCTGGGAAATACAAACTTTTCAGGCTTCCAAGAGTTCTGTGAATAAGGGGACAGAATCACAGGTTTTTAAGGTCTATTTTCCTTCAAGATCTATTGTCCCAGCCAGGCCCTCACACACATAGGTTACCAAGACAACTGAGGCTGCAGCTGTGTCTAGCCCTTAGTCAGTCTGGTTTCCAGTCCTTCCCTCCACCTCTGCACCTCTCTCACTTGCATCAAGGAATGCTTTTAGCCTTCTCAATCCTGCATCTCTGTCCCCTCCACACGCCATCCTTCAGCCATACGTCCCACACCACCCAGCCATTGGCATGCTGCCAGTCCCCATTCTCCCACTCTAGCATCACTACAACAGTCATTCTTTAGTCAAAAAGGCAGCTTAATCCAGTTTAAATGGTGTCAGATTCAGGCGGTGTAAATCACGTAAGCCCCATTCATCCTGATGCAGATGCAGAAGTTTATAGCAGCTGAGGATCTGGCCCCATTATCATCTTATTACATGACAGTTTTCTACCATCTTGTTCCATAATGTTTTGATCATGAATCTCGTGATATCTCAAAGCCCCAGCTGCAGGAATCAAGGGAGTGTGTGAGCCTCTCAGATTTCATTTTTTTTAAGTGTAAGTTTCTAGCCCTCCCGATGGCAGGAAAAAAGCTAGGAAGTATGAAGCGAGTGCACTGCAAAGGCTCAAATCTGAAGGTAAATAAAAAGATCCCAGAATTTTTCTTTTTTAAACTCATGATTTTTAAGCCAGTCTCATGATTTTAAACCTGACTCATGTTTCTGAATGGTTGGGGTTGACAATACTGATGATAGCATAATGGCAGGGGTTGAAATTCTTTACCTTAGTTTAAACATTAGTACAACTGAACTATAAGCGAATGAGAACATGTTCCTTGCGGTTTGAGCAGAGGATTATATACAAAGTGGAAACTAGAAATAGAACTGCAGGAGGGTGTTTAAAAGCTAGTCAAACTGATCAGTTGCTATTCCCCCTAGTGTGCAGTCAGAGGGTATGAACTATCCTGGGTTTGCGACTGCAGGGCAATTCTTGAATTGACGGAATCTAGATAGAAAGGATGAAAGTGTTGGCGTTTAAAAGAAAATAGAGGAACCCTCTTAGGAATCTGGGAACTGAAGCAAGAGGAGTGGTCCTGGATTCTGATCTGAAATGAAGAACTCACGCTATCCCAGCGGTTCTCAAACTGTGGGGCGGGCCTCCCAAGGGAGGCATGGGAAAGTGTCAAGGGAGGCACGAGCTATGTGCTTGTTTTGTTTTTTTTACGAAGCGCTCCAGCTGTCAGCCTGTAATCAGGCGCGGACTGACCCCTGCGGTGCCTCCTGCTGGTCGTCTCGGGAATTAGCTCACCCAGCATCCGGAGCGCCCTCTGCAGGCCAGGTGTCCCGCCTGTTGTTGGCCCCCATGTCTCTCTCTCTCTGGGTCTTCCCACCCAGGGGAACCTCCACCCCCTATCCCAATGTTGCCTCAGTTGTGGCTACTGCCAGTCACCATCTAGCCCCCGCGCCCTGGGGCAGACTGCAGTCTATCAGCCAATCATCACAGGCAACAAGGGGTTTGGACTGGCTGCCTTTACCCACCCTCAGGTTGTCCCTCTGCAACCCAAATACCTATGGGCCTAGGACCAGGCCCTGCAGCCTGGGGAGTTGCTGGCCTAGGGCTTCCCAGTCCCCAAGGCCTTTCCTCAGCCCTGCCTCACTCTAGGTCCCCGGTGAGTTCCCCAGCAGCCAGGCGTGTCTCTCTCTCCTGTCACCCCGCTACACAGCCCTAGGTGGATGGGCTGAAGATCCATGCACACCAAGGAGGCAGGGATAATGGGGACAGCCAGACCCCCACCACCCTGGAGCTGACAGCCAGAGCCGTGAACCTGGGCTCAGGCTCTCCACACCCATCCCCAATCCCTCACCTGGAGGTGGCAGGGCTCCGGCTATCAGCCCCAGGGTGGCAGCAGCACAGAAGCAAGGGTGGCAATGGGGCACTAAGTCTGCTGTGAAATGTGATATTGAACATCCTTTTTCACATTGCTGCCCTTACTTCTGTGCTGCTGCTGGCACGGCACTGCCTTCAGTGCTGGGTGCCTGGCCAGCAGCCGCTGCTCTCCACTCTGCCCTCAGTGCTGGGGGCCCGGCCAGCGGCCGCTGCTCTCCACTCTGCCCTCAGTGCTGGGGGCCCGGCCAGCAGCCGCTGCTCTCCACTCTGCCTCCAGAGCTGGGTGGTGGTATATGTACTTGGGGCGGGGGTGGGGGGGAGGCGTAAACCACTATAGACACAAAGAAGAGAGGCCTGATCAAATCAGTTTGAGAACCACTGCTCTATCCTAAAAGCCAGTGTCTAGGGCAAGAACTGTGTGGGGGCATCAAGGAGGCCTTCAGTCATTGTCTTTTCACTAGAGAGTTCACAAGAGCCAGTGTGTCGCAAAGGAAGGGAATTAGGAGCCGTTCAATCTGAAGCTCTAACTCCAAATGATTCTTCTTGTTTTCAACTATTTTCCATGTATTAAAATTCAAGTTTAAAGCGCTGCATTCCTTGTGCTGCCGTTTACTCTCAATGAACCGCGTGTGCGTATGCAGCTCCGCGGCCAGGAGTTCTAGCTCCAGTCTAGCAGAACTAAGTTACAATGTAAAATTCAGGTAAGGGGTCCCATAGCCCACAGCAAACCAGACACAGGAAGGGTCGGATTTATAGGTCAACTGGTTCAAAGACTGATTGCTGAGGAGTGCCCCTAAGCAAACGACCAATAAAAGTTTAAGCATCAAGTCACCCTGGGGCACCAACTGTGGGATGTTCATCCTTTAGGCTGCATCCACGCTTGGAGCTGGGGGTGGGATTCCCAGCTTGAGTCGCAAAACTCATGCTAGCTCCCATCGGAGCTCGTGTGCTAAAAATAGTAGCACAGCCGTAGTAGCAGGAGCAGCAGCGAGTGGCGGCACAGGCTAGCTGCCCCCAAGTGCAAACTGGCCTGGATGCTGGGGGTATGTACTCTGGGCACCCCCAACCTGTGCCACTACTATTTTTAGTAGTAACGCGAGCTCAATGCGAGCCAGTGTGAGGATGGCTACTCAAGCTGGGAGTCATCCCCGCTCCCCGCAGCTCCAAGTGTAGTGGGAACCTTAGAGACTAATCAAACCTGGACAATGGTTTCTCGCTCTGTTGATCGGTAACATTTATAGTTCCGAGCTCAATCAGGGCTGTTCACCTGAATCAAATTGCTCACATCCAGAAGTGTTTGCAGGACTGGGCCCTATTTATAGTAAATTGGCCATAGGGCCTAATTCATCCTTAACCAGTGCAGGTGCCAGCACAGACAGGGAGAGGGGAAAGGTTTTGTACTTTCCCTATTTAAGGGCTGCTAGGGCCCTGTATGGGTCACTGCAGTCATGTGGAATCACAGGGCCATAAGAGAGCTCCAGTCACACCCACTTCCTCCTCTAGCCCACCCCAGAATACTCTATCAGGGCTCTTGCAAGGAGAATTAAGCCTTCCCTCTGCACCTTTTGCAGCACCTAGCTGGCACAATGGGAGTGTGTCAGTCTGTCCCAGAGTGTTTGCCAGGGACATCCAGGGTGTCTCGCTTTTCAGTGGCGATGGACTTTTGTTTCCTTAGGGATTTAAAGTTAATGGGCCAGCATTGCCGCAGTAAGAGCATTATCCACTATTTCATTCCCCTTTGGTCTGAAGCCAAGGTTTCTGAATTTAGAATGAGGTTTTACTTGATTTGAATTGAGCTTGTGTTTACAAAATGTTCTAGTTGGCGAACCATTCTATCTGTCAAACTGAGACATGATGATGATGACGATAAGAGTCCAATGGCTTTAGAAAGCTTTTCTACCATTATGGTCAAGGAATGTCAGCATTTCTCCCAAAGTGCAGGCGGCGACAGATGGCTGCACTGTCTGCGACTTCTTCCCCCAACTGACAGTGCTTGATTAGACCGACTGGCTAGTCAACTTGTGTGTGACTGGGAGCCTCACAGAGAAAGGATAGGGGAGTTCTGTTTATTATTTGCATAAGTAGCAATATTTCCCTTTGCTTAGCCCCCTGAAAGGTGAGCTGCAAAGGTATTGCTAACAGTTAATCACTGAAGTCATGCCATATTAGCACAAAACTTTCTCCCTAAAATTGTGAGATATTGGAACTTGCTGACCTATGGTTTCCCTGGAGAGTGAATGATGTAACTATCATTAAAAGAGAATGAAAATAGCCGTTTGGAATGGAAGAGCTCTTTTAGAGTCTACGCTAAACCCTAATGAAGCCAGTGGGAGGTTTTCTATTGACTTCAGTGGGCTTTGGGCCAGGGTCTTGTATCTTTATTTCTGGTAGCTGCAGAGTGACATTGGTAACCTGGCAGGGAAATCAGGAAAGCTGCAGCTTAGATTTTACAGGCTCTTAATGAAGATGTAATTGTCTGAAATTTTTCTGCAAGCTCTTTCGGGCAGCAGAGGCTGTCTGCTACTCTGTGTTTGTATCGCCCATAGCACCATGGCTCTCTGTTCCTGGCTGGTCCCAAAGCACTAGTATAATAAATAACAAAACATTGTGCTAATTTTAACAATGACTATAGATCAGTGTCCAGTCCATGAAGATTCAAGGGAAGAAAGAAATATTTGTGCACGCTTTAATTTTTGGAGGCGCCCAGATGCCGTGAGGATGGGCTGATACAATTCTTAGATGAGAATTTGGGGATTTTAAAATTAAATAATAAAATAAATAGTAGTAAAATAATAATTCGCTATTCACCTTTAATATGTGGAGTGATGAAGGCAGATTTTTGTTAAATTAAAACATATTCCAGCTTTGTGTACAAACTAGAGTTTAGTCGGGGACAGTCTGGAGCTAAGGAGAATGTGGTGCTACATAATGGTGCATCTACAGTTGTACAGTAGCTAGATGCTTCGGTTAAAATGAGCAACAAGAGTGAAGATGGCAGTGTTGACATGTGAATTGCCTTCAGGCTTCAGAATTAAGGCCCCATTAATGGGTCAGTTAACGCCTATAAGAGCTGCAGAAGCTGTTGATCTGCACACTCTGGAGCCCAGCACTGCTGTGATTCATACGCGGAAGGCTTTCTTTTGCCACTACAACAGCTATTTTGGTCATGTGCCCCTCTTCTTCTATCCTGGAAATTCAAGGACTGTGCTACGGCTCCACCGTCCAAGAAGAAAGGAAGCAAACAGCAAAGTCCCTCCCTCTACATGCCAATGTTCCATCTACCCTTAGTACTTTTGCCTCCTGGTGCCTGGAAGCACAGAACCCGAACCTTGGCTTTCTCGCAGAATCGTGCCCTACTCCCTTTTTTAAAATCATGCTTCTTATTTCCTTTCCAGATCTTAGGTAGAAAAAAACAAAAGGAAGAGGGGAAAAAAAGAATCCAAGGGGGAAAAAAAGATAATTAAGAAGGGATCCCAGGATTATGGGAGTGGAAGCAATGCGGGTCTACAGACAACAGCTCTGCTTTAGAGACAGCTGCCACTAGCCAAGAGTCTAGGGTTTATTACAGCCAAGCGATTCAAGGATGAAGGGAAGAGAGAGAGATTGAAAGAACGTGGAGAAATGGGGATAATAGCACCGGGAAAGTAGTTAGTGGTCTGAATTACAGGATGAAAGAAGAAAAGGGATGGAATGGAACAGAAAAGTATCCTGAAGGAATAGATCCCAGAGAAAAATATTGCAGATGTGAAAAATTGGAATGATGGGAGAAAGAAAATAGGAGGAAGAACAATTGCAAAGGAAAATTAGTAAGAGAGTATTTAAATTATATGTGTTCTAGAATTCAGTGCCAAAATGTTACAGTGAAATAATGTCAGTAATTATGCAGATAAAGACATCACATCAACATTTTTGTTAGAGGAAAGTACAAAGGAGGGTGACTTTGGGGATGTGGGGTAACTCAGGTATTTCTGATCCAATGACAGACTTCAATCCTTGAGCTAATAGTTGTAGCCTGGATCTTCTGAACAATGGTACGAAACAGTCACAAGATGCCTTTACCCCTTCCGTCACTTTATGCTAGAAAAATGCCATGGTCTGGAATCTTGCACTGCAAAACCTTCAAATGGTGTCTTTTAAAAGGCAAGAGTTCTGCTGTTTGGTCGTACATTTTTTTTTTAGCAATAACTGTGCTGCCATGACACTATCAGGAAAGCTTGCCTTTAGAAATTAGCCACTCTTTTCCATTCCCATCACTATGAGGAGTATTCATTGAAGAGTGTTGAAGCAATTATAGAGCAGTAAAACGGTCAAAAGTCTTCCATGTTGGGGGAATGTGGTAAATGGTACTGTCCACAGTTATAGTGAAAGTGGTCCTGTCTGCTTTTTTTTTGAAGTTCCAGCGTGGTGCCAGTTTTGAATAGAGAACTGGGATTTGAATGTCAATGTGTGCCAGTATTGGTCTGTGCTGGCTGTTTGGGAAGTCACTGAAGACGATCCGTGATGCCTGTATCATCTTTAGAGATGAACCTCCATGCTGACAGTGTAGTGGAGTGGATTACAAAAAGCTAATTTATTTTTGCAGGCAACTGAGGTCTTTTTTTCCTTCAAATTGCCCATTAAATTTTTCAGCTTTTCCATAAAAATAAAACTCATCAGATAGTTTTGGAAACCATTTCTGGTAAAAGATATTTGCTTTTCAGGAAACAAAATGTGGACCAGCTTTACGTTTTGGGACACATCATACTTTGAATGTAAAAAGGTACAAAATTAAACCAAATCGCCATTCTAATGTGTTTAGCCATCACTATTACATTTGTATTAATATTAAAGAGTGTGGCTTTTCTTTCCCTAGAAACTTTCTAAAAGATAAATTAATTCCCAATGACACAATGAGACAAATCCCCAAGTGTTTTCAGTGCCACACAGATTAATAGACCATTCTGCAAGTTGATGGACCTTAGTCCTCATTAATGTCAAATTGCCTTACAAAAAATTTAGTTATGACCTCCAACTCCTTGATTCTGAACTGACAGATTATACTGTCATTAATCGATGCGGGTTTTGGCCTTTGGTTCTGACATTCAGAATGTAAGCTTACTCTTTGTTAATGTTCTTATTGGGTTCCTCAGACACATTTATATTCAAGAAAATTTCAAGCTTTAGTAAGCACTGATGATTCCTCATGTTTCATGAAATATTGAACACACCTTTTAATAAAATGTATTTGTAATGCACAGATCTCATTTTGTGTTCTCCCAAGGAAGCAGGTTTCTATTTGATGGGCTAGAGGACATGCGAGATCATTTATCACTGCAGGTCTGGGCCTGAATTTAGTTGCAGTGTCGTAAATTTGGAAGATGGCACAGCTAGTGATCTTCAGTTAATTTCCAGGAAAGTGTGAAAACTTTACCCTGGCTGATCACCAGAATAAAGATATAGCCAAAAAAACCTGCTTGATAACTTGCATGAGGATGAATTTAATCAAAGGTTTAAATGACTCCATTTATGGATACCAACCACATTCCTTCTAAAAAGGGTGATAAAAAGTCAGAAATTTTCTATACCATCACCAGATTTCTCTTCTAAGACAACAATGGGTGATATTTTGCCCTCAGATGCCTGACTTCAATAACAGATGTGTGTGTATCTGTGTGTATGTAAGGACTGAATTTGACCCAGTGATATCATTCAAGGAGATTGAATTTGGTCAGACTTCCCCTAGAACCTGGTCTTGTCCCCCACTGCCTACTGCGGCTGGTAATGGATTATGGATAATGCCTTTCCTGAAGTAAGGCTCTGCCCATCCTTTATTGTCAGAACCTGTCAGAAAGAAAGCCTTAAGTGTGACAGAATACACCCTTGTGTTCACAGCCTACACACTATTGTAATAATTTTTGTACAAGGCATGTCTTGTAAGGTATCATTTGAAAGCTCATAACTTGCTGGTCATTATTGTCCTGATAAAATATGTGTGGCAACATTGTATGTAAAGTTATAAAATAGCCTGTATGTTTTTTTTTATTATTAACATATGTTCCAAACCCCACAGCCCTTCTCAAACACAAGTTGGCAAACAGGTCTGTCCTCAACAAAGGAATGTATTCTCTGCTTGATTTGCATTTAGGCAGTAAATAGAGTCATCAAACAGGAAGGGAAGACAAAGAAATTTCAAACAGGTGGAAAAAATTGCAGGGAACATCCTTCCACATAGACTCTTTGGCTCCTGGGTCTCAGCTGGAAATGTTTTTCAAGAGGGGCACTGAAACTCTAAAAAGGAAAGACAAACACCCCAAGCACCCCATCTCTCCCATCGCATTCACCACATCTGGAGAGAAAAGGGAAGCAGTAGCTGGAGGCTTGGGGAGGGGGTCCTTACCTAAACAGTCAGGTCAGTGAGACTGCTGAAGGCATGTGGTAAGAATCTTTGCTTGAATCTGATTCAGTTTAAGTTAGGCATTAGTGAGCATTTTATCTTTATTTTTCTTGTAACCATTTCTGACTTATATGCCTCATTACTTGTACTCACTTAAAATCTATCTCTTTGTAGTTAATGAGCTTGTTTTTCTGTTTTATCTAATCCTGTGTGTTTAAATTAAAATGTATGAATAACTATTTGAGATAATAAGATGCCATATTTTCCCCTTAAAGGAATAACAGACTTAAAATATTTGTGCTGTCTAGGAGAGGGTTGGGCAGTTTAGGACATACTTTTCTGGGGGGGAAATCCAGGGCTTGGGGTGTGTTGGGGTCACCCTGAAGTATAACCAAGGCTGGTGAGAGCCAGAGTGTAATCCAAGTGTGGTTGGCAGGCTGCAGTTACACACAGACACTGAGAGTGTGGCCTGCATGCTGGAAAGCTGTTTGTGAGTGGCTCGGGGGGAGTTACTGCAGCAAGGCATTGTAAGGCACCCAATGTTGCAGGGCAGGGTGATGCTGCCCTCTCTGGTCTGGCCTGTATCCTGGTATGTGACACTAAGACAACCCTTTCTTCATCTTTGTCAGTGATGACACGTCTTGTTCTAATCTATGAAAGAGAAGAAAGTTGTTTTGCATTTGCTTAATAGGTCAATGCATTCTCCTTCCAGTAGAGCTAATTGTGACAAAACTAATTCATGTTCTCAGTCCACTTTTGACTGAAAAAGCATGTATATTGTCAATGCTGCCACCGCCACAGCTAGGACTAAGAGGCCCTTATTGGCACTGTCAGCACAGGGATGATTGGATGGACAAATGACTCCTGTGCTTGCGGCAATCGTCCCCTGACATCTGATTTTTGAGACACCTTAGTGGGAAGCCTGAGGAAGCTTGTGCTGCTGGTGTCCATGATCTGTATATAAATAAGACCCCAGGACTGTTGATCCGACACTTTCCATAACCACTAAATTCTCTACATGAAAAGAGAAAATTAATTCTCATTTCCTGTATCATCAATCAATAGGAAGGAAATTGCATTTTGTCTTCTTAATCCTTTAATTACAGCCATTCCCTATTGCAGCCTGAATGAAAAGCTGTATTATCAAGCTGCCTTTCTTTATTTACTACTATTTCTTATAAGTACATTGACTTTTATGGGTGAATCAAACCACACGTCTTGACTGGGCAGATTTGAATTTCATCATTCAAATTCCATATTCAACTAGTTAAATGTTTATTTAACTAAAGGCACTTTCCCCAAAAACACGTGGCTAGTCTTCTGTTGGCCTTGCAGCTTGGAATGATAGGGCATTGTGCTACCATGTGACGGACCCTGGGACTCCTGCTTTCAGTAGAAGTGATGCTTTCAACCTTAAGGAAAAGGATATGAAGGGTCAGTTCAAAATGCATTGTGCTTAATGTAAGTTCTGCATAGTGGAGGTGGAGGGAGTATTATTTTTTATCCTGTGTACTTATAAATGAGCAACAATGCGTTTGGCAGTGCAAAGAAGGTGATTCATCATTTTGAAGGGAATAGGTCAGTGAGAAACCTACGCTTTGTTTGTTGGCAGCAGAGTTACCAACTGTTGTGAGTTTATCCTGAGTCTCACAATAGGTTCAAAAACTAGAAGACAGTAAGATCATACAACTATTATGGTCATAGAATCATAGAGGTTAAGGCCAGAAGGGGCCACTGGATCATCCAGTCAGTGTATCACAGGCCACCAGCACCACCTAACCACCCACACAATAAACCCAACCACCAAGGTTAGACCAAAGATTTACAACCCCCAGAAGGCTAAGCTATTGTGTACCACAAGCACAGAAGAGGAGGGACCAAGGTGCACCTGTGTCAGAAGCCCCAAGAATGGCAACTCATCGATTAACTGAGATATACCCAGATTATCCGACAAGCACCCCACGCTGCAGTGCAAGGTGAAAACCCCGCAAGGTCCCCGCCAATCTGATCTGGGGGGAAAATTCCTTCCTGGCCCCTTGTAAGGTGATCAATTAGACCCTGAGCATGGGAGCAAGAACCAGCCTGCCAAGCACCGAGAAAGAGGATGTTCGGTGCCACCTGCCCACACCATCTAGTGTCCCATCTCCAGCCATGGGCATCTCTGATGCTTCAGAGGAAGGAGGCAAAGAGCCCAGAATCCCTTGTGGGGAGGATAAACTCTTCCTGACTCCTGAAAGTAACCGGCTGAAGCCTTGAAGCATGAGATTCTCGGGACCTCCCCCACCCTGCCTAGGGCTGCTGAGCCCTCCCCGCACCATCACAAGCAACCCTATCATATTATCCCACTCATAAATGTGTCAAGATCCCTCTTAAAACTAAGTAAGTTGTTTGCCCCGTCGACTCCTCCTGGGAATCTGTTCCAGAACCTCCCTCCTTTGTTGCTAAATTTCATGATTTTTAAGCCAACCTATGATTTTGTTGGCACCTGACTCATGGTTTCTGAACTCAAGCTTAGCAATGCTGTATCGAGATATACATGTAAAAGTTGTTTCAGACAAGTGTATATAGGTCACTAGTTAAACAATAAACAAACCAAGAAATAAATAAGTAAAACTGATCAGCAAACAGGACCATAGAGGAAATCTCGTGATCTTATCGTGGTTAAGGCTATGATTTTGTCACAGAGGTTGGGGAAGTCACGGAATCCATGACTTCCAAAGACCTTGACTTGAGCCCATGGTGGCTGGGAGCTGCAGGTCCCATCACCTCCCAGGTGCCTAGGGTGACCAGATAGCAAGTGTGAAAAATCGGAACGGGGGTGGGGGTAATAGGTGCCTACATAAGACAAAGCCCCAAATATCGTGACTGTCCCTATAAAATCTGGTCACCCTACAGCTGCCGCCAGCAGCAAGGGGACCCCCCAGCTGCTGTGGGCTGTGGGCGGCAGGGGGACCCCTTGCAGCCTCTGGCCACTGTGGGTGGCAGGGGGACCAACGCAGCTCCCAGCTACCGTGGGCAGCAGGGGACCCCAGCGGGTCCCCGCCGCTGTGGGCAGCAGGGGGACCGCAGAGCTCCGACCCATGGGTGGAGCTCTGAGCCCCTGGGGATGTTGAGGGGCCCCTAGAGCTCCCAGCCAGCCCCCACAGCTTCCCAGCAGCTTTCCATTTTATCATGGATATTTTTAGTAAAAGTCAGGGACTGGTCAGGGGTATCCATGATTTTTTCTTTATTGCCCATGTCCTGTCCGTGACTTTTACTAAAAATATCCATGACAAAGTCTTCGCTTTAATCATAGCTAATTGTTTGGGAGCACAGCGACCTGGCAATTCAAGCGTTGGCCCGACAAAGAACAGTTTTCTGAAATTCCATGTATCTGTGCTGATCGCTCGACCATTGATACTGATAGGTAAATATATAAATATACCTAAGTAAGTGCTTGTTGTCCATAACGCGGGACTTGCTTTTCAAGAGCACGCAGTCAGATTGTCAAGCGTTTAGCCCCCCTAATTGGGCCCAGACTTTCAAAAGAGCTCCCATTTGGGCACCTAAATAATGGCTCGATTTTCAAAGCTAGCTCAGCACCCAACATGTGGCGCTCATCTGAAAATCGGAACCCGTATTTTGATGCCGGTGTGGGTGCTGAGCTCTTCTGAAAATCTGCTCCTGACTGTGTCAGCTGAGTCCATCTGAGATTTCTGGCCATTGAGCCTTCATGTCAAATGTCTGTTTCCAAGGCAAACAATAAATAGCTTCTGACATTAGCCCTAGACTTTTACTCACTGCCATATGTAGGCTGATTATTTATAGAAACATGCACTTCATATACATGATACTGGATCCTGCGGGAAGAAAACCCAAATGGATTTAAACAGAGTGGCTAAAGGTTTTACAGTTGCCTTGGGATGAAGGCGCAAATATGGTCAGCTTTTTTTCACCTACTGTACAGAGAGAGGCAAAGGGCCACCTGGCTCGGTGAATCCAGACTCAAGAAGCAAGTTTTTAGGAAATAGTCCAGTTGAACAGGGTATTTATACTAACATGCTGGAGCATGGGAATAAAACAGTTTAGCTGTCTAAGAATTATTTTAGGGAAGTTTTATGGCCTGTGTTACACAGGAGGTCAGACTAGATGATCGCAGTGGTCTGTTCTGGCCTTGGAATGTGTGTTTCTAAGAACCAGACGGGTGACTTTGATACAGCTACAGAAATAAGAACATGAGTGCGCAGTCTGGAAAAAAGCAAATGACTGACCATAAGCAAATCTGCTTCCCTGTTGTTGTGTCCAACAACTTCAGCAAAGAAGACATCGGAAATGATCGAAAACCTGAGCTATGTCTTCTGAAAAATGCCTCTTTCAGGAGGGTAAGAACATGAACCATGCCAAGAACAGAGAATTCTTGTCTGCCCTGATATTTATCTGACTGACTGCAGCTGAGTTACACCTGATTTCCACGAATGTGCCTGAGAAGAGAATATCACATCTGTCTACTTTTAGCTGCTTAGAATTCGTGTTGTTTTTCCTTTTCAGGTTATGGACTAAATTTTTGGCTGGTGGTGCAGACAGGTAACTATCGGAAACCCCTGCTAACAGTGGCAGCACAGGGAGAGCTAGTTGGCTGCTCTGATCACAGCTGGGCCAAAAATGGGTTTTTCAGTTGCCTGGCAATTTTGGAAAAAATAATTTTTTTGGCAAATCAAAGCGTTAAAAAAATTGCTTCCAGTCAAGTGAAACATTGAGCTCAACTCAAAACTAAACATTTTGTTTCAATTGAGCTTTAATTTTTTTTTAAAAGTAAAGGAAATCTTGAATCAAAAAGTCATTTTGCATTTAAAAATGTAAAGGGTTTTTTGTGGGGGGAAGAGAGGTGGTTGGTTTGGTGATTTTTTTTAATCACAACAGTTTGGTGAAATCTACCCAAGTTCATGAAATATTTTAGTGTAATCGAATTTGCATTTTTCATTTAAAAGAGTTTTGGTGGAAAATTTTGCCCAGTTCTACCCCTGACTTTGGCCTTCAAAACCTGGGTGAGGCCCTTAGCAACAGGAAGTGTTGATGTGCCAGGAACAAGGTCCTGCAGCTGTGCCTGCCCAGTTGCCAGGCAGCCAATGAGTGCAGCTGTGCCACAGCAGAACCATCTGATTGGCTATGGCAGTCAGGTGGCTTGTTCATAAGCCCAGCAGAGGCAGAGGATCAGTGGCTGTTCAATGCACATGTCTGTAGATTCTCTGCCTCACTGTGCTTTCTTCAGTCCAAGTCCTGCACCAGCTTCACACTAGCCTAGATCCTGCCCTGTAGCCAGCCTTGTAATCCGGTTCAGACCGTCAGCTCTGATTCCTGGCTCGGACTCTGTCTCAACCCTTGACTTTGGCATTAGAATCTGACCACTAGGCCTGACAGGATGAGAGAAATGGGCCATGGCCAAGGGGTGTGGTCTACATGTCAGTGCACAAATGCTCCATGGCTTGGAAATGGACGCACTGCAGGGCTGGCTCCAGGCACCAGCGAACGAAGCAGGTGCTTGGGGCGGCCAATGGGAAGGGGCGGCACGTCCGGGTCTTCGGCAGCAATTCGGTGGTGGGTCCCTCAGTCCCTCTTGGAGCAAAGGACCCGCCGCTGAATTGCCGCCGAGGAATGAAGCGGCACGGTTGAGCTGCCGCCTAAGTGCCGCCGATCACGGCTTCCCCCCCCCTTCGCCGCTTGGGGCGGCAAAAAAGCCTGAGCCAGCCCTGACGCGCTGCATTGCCTCCTCTTACAGATTATCCTTACTCTCAGTAGGACTAGATTGACAGGGGACTATGCATAGGACTTACCAGAAACCAGGTCACATTAATATTGCAAGTAGAGCTCGTCAGAAAAAAATGGATGGAACCATTTTCCATCAGAAAATCATTTCCATTGAAAGTAAAAGTCTCTGAAAGATCATGTTGATTTTTCTGAAATCTTGTTTCTGAGAAAAACTGTGTGGTGGAGGAGAAAGAGTTCTAACAATTTCAAAGTGTTCCGTTTTGACATTTTTTTGGAATGAAACATTGTTTTTTTTCCATTTCCAAAATGATGTATTTTAATTTGTTATTTTATGTTATAGGCAATATAACATTAAAAACCTTGAAATTGAAATGAAACATTTCAATCTACCTGAAACAATTTTTCGGGGGTGGGGTGGGGAAGATTTCCTTTATGAAGAATTTTGAAATTTTTGCTTTTGTTCTGATTTGGAAGGAAGTGAAATTCCAGTCTCAAAATACTTTGTGAAACAGATTTTCCATCATCTGCACAGCTCTAATTGCAAGCTCTTGCAAGATACACTCATATGGGGGTTGACAGGTATCTTCTGTTTTTGACAGAATGTGATCCACTGTATTTTCATCACAGTGGAATTTGAATGAATACCTAAACATGTGGCCCCATCACCAGACAGGGAAGCAAAAATCCTCCTTTTGAGGACACGGTGAGTTCTGTTGGACGTTGACTGCTAAAATGGTTCAATCAAGATATAAATAGGCTTTAACTGGCACTCCCAAATGCTTTTAAACTATATTCCCTGCTGCTGGCACTCTAAAAGGATTTCAGTCCTCCCCTGCCTTTGCAGGTAAAGAAAAATCGAAGATTGTTTGCAATTTGATACTTGCAACCAGACCCCCAGCTGATTGGTAAAAAGGAGAGGCACAAATATCAACCAAATGGGGAAATGCCTTTTGGAGAGGAAGAGATTGAATGGATAGAGTTCAATGTTCACTACAAGTCGGGTTCAGTGAAGCAGACTTTCACTTCACTGGTTACCTTGCTCTCAGTCTTTATGAATAGCTTGTCAAAGACCTATTAAAATATTTGTCTAAAGAGAATGGTAGTAAATCATGGTGGTACCAAGGTGACCAGTGAAACTGGCACAGTTATAAGCCACCATGTTGATAGTCCTGGACACTTGTCTAAACTAGAGTGGTAAAAAAAAATAAAACCCACCATTGCAAGAAATGCTGCTTGGAATCCCTGAAGCTGGCAACCTTTGCACTGCACTTTGAATCCACGCCCAACAGCTGTCTGAGTCCAGTCATTTCTCAGCAGTGTTTGTAATGGCAGAGTAGGCACCTGGGTGCAAGATTTAGCTTAGAACTAGCTCAACTAGTATAGACCATAGGCAGGAAGCCACTTCTCCAGTTTAGCTGGTCCCCCCACTTAAGGTCCATCCCACAGGGCAATGATTCACATTTGGAAGTTACTGAAAAAGTCCTTCCTCCAAGCAACAAATTCTGGGTGCTGTGGGACATGGCCTTGTGGAATCCCAGAATGCACCAAATGCACTGGTGAAACAAAGGTTGTAAGGCAAAATCCCTGTGCGTTAGTAGACCACAGTATTGCCAATTCCAAGCATTCAATCATCATAAGTCAGGCCCCCAAAATCATGAGATGGGCTTAAAAATCATGATTTAAAAAAATTGCATTTATGCCTTCTGGTTTGAGCCCTTAAGAGTCACATATTCCAGTTTTTCCATCGCCATGACGGCTAGAAATTTTTTTTTAATTTTATTTTAAATGAAAACTGAGAGTCTTACAAGATCACATGATCCCAGGAGCTGTTAAAACCAATGTTGCTGTCCGGGTGCTTTAAACAGCTGTCCTGGCAATTGGTGCAACTAGTCATTTTGTGCAATTTGGATCCCTGCTGTTTCCTCCTCCTTTAAGGCAAGCAGGCCCACGATATCTAAGTCAGCTTCCAGTTGTCTGTTGTAGTGCAAAGGTTCGCAAAATACGGTCCATGGAGCCTCAGTGAAAGTCAGTGGGACGACTTAGGCTCCAAGTTCCTAAATCACTTTTGAAAGTGGGACTTGGGCGTTGCTGCGCTCAGCGTTCCACGGCCTAAACACCTTTGAAAAACATTTAGGCCTTAGACGCTGTTGAAAATTTACCCGTGTCTACTTTTGCAAAAAGGTCGAAATCTTAAATCCACCCACTTCCCCGCTCCCTGACTGCACCTTCTGTGCTGCATCCCCTGAGCAACGGATTGTGCTTTAAGATCACCCGTGCAATCTCGTTGCAGTCGGTGGAGGCGAGGGTGTAAGTGAAGGAAGAATTTGGCCCTAAGTCCGGGTTCTAGCACTGTTGTAACTGCAGTAAGTGCTGACACAAATAATATTACTTCTGTGCTAGCCTGTTACTGAGTTGGATTGTGGTTTCAGAGATGGGGTACTTCTACACAGTGCACTAAAAATAGCAGGATAGCTGGGGTAACGTGGGCAGCAGGTTGGGTCAGCTCCCAGGGGGTCTGAGTGGGTTTGTACTCAGCTAGCCTGTGCCTGCCTGTGCTACCCCCTGATATTTTTGGCATAGAAGCTTGAGCAGAGCTAGCACGTGTGTGTCTATCCAAGCTGGGAAGCACTCTTCCAGCTACGGTTGCAAACCCTTATGTAGACAGGGCGTTAATGTCAAACCACTGGTTGTATTTTCAATTAATAGTAGGTATCATAGTGGTTGGTAGAACAGGGTTACTACTGAGGGATAATTTAGTATTACTGACTAGTCATCAACATGTTAATAGCCTTAGAATTTAATCTCTGCAGGAGGAGCAGCATGTAGAAAAGTGACAGCACTACTCAGATTAGCATGAATAATGTTAGTTGTAATGTTACAGCACATAGTATAATTAGTTGCGATATCAGGAATTAAAAATTACACTGATTGGAGTTCCAGGACTTTTGCCAAAGAAGTGCTTCTCGTCATAGGGATGAGTAACTGTTATAAAGTCTGGTATCTCATGAACTACCAGCACTAGAAATTAATACTATATGCCATTGGGAAAAAACGAGACTCCAAGATTTACAGTAACACAGCATTAATTTTAGTCCTTAAAACTGGTTCATTCTGATGAATAGCGTGCCTTACTTTTGCCATTTCCATTCTGAATGGATTTCTGATGGAGCTCTATCGTGGAAACTGGTATAGCTGGCAACCACTGCTTTATACCACTTGAAATCCCATCATTCCAGATTTCAAATGGGGTAAAGCATTTGTCTTTAATCCTAGCATTTTGTGAAAATGTTGGCAGCTTAAATTGCGCTATAATTAGAGTAAGTGTGGGGAAAACAAGATAGTAATCGGAACAACGTGATTTAATAGTATAGGTGTCGCTCAATTCATAAGTGGCTTTCCAGTATTTATTCAATATTAACTTATTAAAACCGTATTACTTAAAATTATGAATGAATATAATCTATTAAGAGGCAGTGTGGTCTTGTGCATTGGGTGCTGGACTTGGCAAGTAGGAGATCTGTGTTCTATTCTCACCTCTGCCACTGGCCAGCTGTATGATTGGGCAAATCATTTCACTTCATGTGCCTGTGTTTCCCCCCCACCCATTCACTGTCTTGTCTATTAATATTTCAAGCTCTTAGGAGACTGTCCCTAACCTGACAATGTGTATGTACAGTGCCTAGCACAATGGGGCCCCAATCTCAATTGGGCCTTCTAGGCTATCTGGTAATAGTACAATTATAGTATGTGATCATGGAATTAAAGACTATGTCCTAATTTCTGTAAATCCATACACATGCTCACCTTCCCTGCATCCATGAGGATCCCTATTACCTTAATAGCTTCCACCCATACATATGAATGTGCAGGATTAGGCCTATATAATAACTTATAGGTAAAGGGAGCAGAGTTAAGGCTATATATGCCTTAACGTTGGCATTTACTGACTTTTGAGTGCTTAACCAAATTTTGGATGAATTTTGAATGAAATATAATAAGTTATTTGATAGTGGTCCCTGTAATAATCATATCCTAGGCTAATAGAGCTCTCTGTGTTTGGCATTGTGGTTTATTTCCTCTCAGTCTGGGCCCTTCTGATTTCAGCTTTGGAGTTTAAATAGATTAACATTCAAGTTATGAACATTGGCCAGAGCAGAGCAATAAAAGTGATAAGAGGTTTAGAAAACATGACCTATGAAGAGAGTTTAAAACAATTGGGCATGTTTAGTTTAGAGAAGAGATGGACGAGGGGGAACAAAGTAACTGCCTTCAAATGTGTAAAAGATTGTTAAAAACAGGATGGTCAATTGATCTCCATGTCTACTGAAGGCAGGACAAGTAATCATCAGCTTAATATGCAGCAAGGGAGATTTAGGTTAGATATTAGGAAAAACATTCTAACTCTAAGGATAGTTAAGCACTGGAACTGGTTACCCAGGGAGGTTGTGGAATCCCCATCCTTGGAGATTTTTAAGGAGGAGGAGGGGGAAGATTATATGACTTCCTGAGGTCCCTTCCAGTCCTACATTTCTATGATTCTCTAAATCACAACCATCTGGAACCTTTGCCCATCTCTTGATAAGAACCAAACCAAAATACTTTTTGAGGAACGAAACATTTTGGAAAACATTAAGGACAAAGAACCCACAACCCAACATACTTGTAGTTTGGGCCAAGACCAGGAATCCTGAATCCTGCAAGGATGGCTATTCTCAAAGGCTAAATATTGTGCTAACGATCTGCAATTCCCCATAACATCAATAAAGATTTGGTCCACGCTATTCCTAGTCTAAATGAATCCTGGGAGTGCTGGGAATCTTGTAAGAATCCCACCCATCCCAAAGAGATTCAGGATAAGCGTCTGAATGTTTGGGTGTTTGTCCAACTGAACTAATTTCAGATCTTCAGCCCATTGAACTCAGTGAACATGCCAGCAGCAGAAGAATAAGCTAATTTTCCTTTCCGTTTTAATAATGAAATAGTTTAAGACAGTGACAGGTTTTTAAATCCAAAGTTCATAAGGCATCATTTCAAGTAGTGTTATTAGATTTAATAGTGTGTAATTATAAAGATATATTAAATCAGAAAAGTAATATGACTCAGGATTGTTTGCACTTCATTTTTTTTATTAGAAAGATAATAAGTTTAAGCATCTGATAGTTACTCGATGGCTTATGTGGGAAAAGCTATTCTCAGTCCAGTTCTTCAAAGTGAGGATTCTGGGTAAGGACAAGCAGAAACAACTAAGATGTCTATACACCACTTCAAGGAGTCTGGGTAACAAAATGAAGGAACTAGAACTACTGGCGCAAAAAATGAAACCAGATATTATAGGGATAACAGAAACGTGGTGGAATATTAGTCATGACTGGAGTACAGGTATTGAAGGGTATGTGCTGTTTGGGAAAGATGGAAATAAAGGTAAAGGTGGTGGAATAGCATTGTATGTTAATGACGATGTAGACTGTAAAGAAATTACAGGTGATGGAATGGATAAAACGAAATGTGTTTGGGTCAAAATCACTTTGGGGAAACATGATAATAGAGGCTCCACTGGGATAGTGCTTGGGGTGTGCTACAGACCCCCTAAGATCCAATTTGGATATGAATAGAGACCTCTAATATTTTTAATCCAATAAATACTATTGGGAATTATGTGATTATGGGAGATTTTAATTTCTACTAAGAATGGTAGGGCCTAGATATTCCTGGACATTATAGCTGAGAGATTTTTTCACTGACCCGACAAGAAGTGATACCAGTTTAGATATAGTAAGTAGCAAGGACCTTGATAAGTAGCGAGGACCTTATAGAAGACCTGGTTGTGGAGGACAACCTAGGTTCAAGTGTTTGTGAGTTAATTCAGTTAAATGAGAGGCTATACAATAACAGATCTGCAATCATGCCTTGATTTCAGAAGGGCAAACTTTAAAACAATAAGGGAATTAGTTAGGGAAGTGGACTGGACTGAAGAACTCAAAGTAATTCAAGCCTCCTCCACATTCAGCTCCTTGAGTCAAAGTTGCATAAAGTATCTGAAACCTGCATCCTAAGCAAGGTGAAAAATTTGTAGGGAAAGATTGCAGACCAAATTGGATGAACAAGTATCTCAAACAGGTTATTAAGAGAAAGCAGAAAGCCTACAAGGAATGAAAGATGGATGAATCAGCAAAGAAAGCTACCTCTTGAATGTCAGAAAGTTTCGGGAAAGAGTAAGAACTGCCATAACCAAGTGGAGTTGGACCTTGCAAAGGAAATTTAAAGCAATAGTAAAAGGTTCTTTAGCCACATAAATAAAAATAAAACAAGGATAGAAAAAATGGGACGAGCATTGAGGATGGGGACAAGATTAAAGATAATCTAGGAATGGCCCAACACCTAAACAAATACTTTGCTTCAGTTTTTAAATAAGGGTAATGAGGATCTTAGGGGTAGTGGCAGGGTGGCTAATGGAAGTAAGGATATGGAAGTAGAAATTACCACATCCAAGGTGGAAGTCAGACTCAAACAGTGTCATGGGACCAAATCAGGGGGCCCAAATAATCACATCCAAGAATATTAAAGGAACTGGCACATGAAATTGCAAGCCCAATAACAAGGATATGTAATGAATATGTAAACATACCCTATGCCTGGAGAATTGCTAATATAGTACTATATTTTAAAAAAAATGATCTGGGAAACTACAGCCTGTTAGTTTGACTTCAATTGTATGCAAGGTCTTAGAACAAAACTGAAAGAGAGAGTAGTTAAAGATATAGAGGTAAATGGTAACAGGGATAAAATCCAACATGGTTTTACAAAAAGTACATCATGCCAGACCAACCTGATTTATTTCTTTGAGAAGATAGATTAGATCTGGAAAATTGGTTATCTGGATTTCAGTAAAATATTTGATACAGTTCCACATGGGAAGTTAGTTACATTGGAGAAAATGGGGATTAGGATGAGAATTGAAAGTTGGATAAAGAACTGGTTAAAGGAGAGACTATAATGGGCCATGCTGAATAGTGAACTGTTAGGCTGGAGGGAGGTTACCAGTGGAGTTCCTCAAGGATCACTCTTGGGACCAATCTTATTTAACATTTTCCTTATTGACCTTGGCACAACAAGTGGGAGTATGCTAATAAAATTTGCAGATGACACAACATTGGGAGAGACTGCCAGTATGGCAGAGGACCAGAATATCACACAAGATGCATATGACATTGAAAACTGGAGTAATAGAAATGGGATGAAATTTAATAGTGCAAAATGCAAGGTCATGCATGTTGGGACTAACAAGAATTTATGCTATCAGGTGGGGACATATCAGTTGGAAGTGACAGAGAAGCCGAAAGGCCTGGGCGTATTGGTCAGTCACGGGATGACTATGAGCCACCAATAAGCCATGCAGCCATGAAAAAGGCTAATTCACCATATGAGGTATTTCCAGTAGAGATAGGGAAGTGTCATTACCATTATATAGGGCACTGGTGGTACCTCATCTGGAATACTGTATGCAGTTCTGGTTTCCCATGTTTAAGAAAGATTAATTCAAACTGGAACAGATGCAGAGAAGGGTGACTAGGATGATCAGAATAATGGAGAATCTATCTTATAAGAGGAAACTTAAGGAGCTTGACTTGTTTAGTCTAACCAAAAGAAGGCTGAGGGGAGATGATTGCTCTCTATAAATACATCAGAGGGTTAAATACCAGGGAGGGAGAGGAGTTATTTAAGTTAAGAGCCAATATTGGTATAAGAACAAATGGATATAAACTGGCCATCAATAAATTTAGGCTTCAAATTAGATGAGGGTTTCTAACCATCAGAGGAGTGAAGTTCTGGAAAAGCCTGCCAAGGGGAGCCCTGGAAGAAAAAAAATCAGACTTGTTTCAAGACTGAGCATGGTAAGTTTACGGAGGGGATGGTATGATGAGGTTGCCTACAGTAGCACATGGCCCATCCGTGACTGCTATTGGCAAATATCTTCAATGGCCAGAGAGGGGACACTAGATGGGGAGGGCTCTGGAGAATTCTCAGTGTCTGGCTGGTGGGTCTTGCTGACATGCTCAGGGTCTAACTGATCACCACATTTGGAGTTGGGAAGGAATTTTCTACCAGGTCAGATTGGCAGAGACCCTAGCAGTTTTCTCCTTCCTCTGCAGTGTGGGGCACAGGTCACTTGCGGGTTTGAACAAGAGTAAATGGTGAATTCTCTGTCACTTAAATCATGATTTGAGGACTTCAGTAACTCAGTCAGAGGTTATTGGCCTACTCCTGGAATGGATAGGAGAGGCTCTGTGGCCTGCGGTGTGCAGGAGGTCAGACTAGATAATCATAATGGTCTCTTCTGGCCTTAAAGTCTATGAGTAAGACAGGTGCTCACATCTCAAAACCCACCCCAACCTACTTACTAGGCTTTTCTAGACAGGCTCAGCAGAGGCATCAGGGATGAAATGGAGAAGGAGGATTATTTCTGCACTGAAGAATCACAGTGGGAGCTTCAAGGGGAGGGGGTGGTCATGAGGGGGGAAGAAAACCTAACCCCCGCCCCCCCAAAAAACCAAAACAGGAATAGAGTGGAAGTCAGCTCACTCCTAGCAGCAAATCCCTCCGAATCAGGGCTAATATTAGAAAGGATAGAAAATGTTTTTAAAAATTGTTCAAGTTGCCTTTTTTCAAAAATCAGATTCCCCGCCGCCCTCTGTTTTAAACCCAATTTGAAATTGTAAAAATATATTTTTTCTGCTTGTTTTTCCTTTTATCCTCCTTCATCCCTCCTCATCTCTTCCCCCTCCTCCTTTTCAGTGGCAAAAAGAGGAGTGCGGGGAGGAGAGGAAAATTGCAAAAAGAGAAAATATATTTGTGGAGGCTTTCCAACAAACCAACAAAAAGTCCTGCAGGATGAAAACTTTTACAATCATTCCCCACCTCCATTTTTCAACCATCTCTTGTTAAGATGTCTTTTCTGGCCAGTGGAGGAAAGTTTGCATCGCTAGTGCTGATAGTTCTGTCCCTGGTCTGTGGATAAAGAGGGACCTTCATTCTCTGGGGCCATCAAAATCTGATATATCACATGGGAACTGCACTCAGAGAGATGTGTTCTTCAAATAGAAAAGCAGCACCCAACTGGTTTAAAATAAATTACTAAAATAAAGTCTCCCAGGATCTAAATTTAAGGCAGGATGTTTTTGTTTTGTTTGTACAATGCCAAGCACAAAGGAACTCCAGTCATGGACTATGACCTCAAGGTGCCACAACAACAATGCAACAAAGTCTGAGAGACCAATCCTGCTCTTAGATATGTCAGTGTAAATCCAGACGAATCCATTCGGCTACTCACAGAAATATTTTCCATAAATCAAAGAATGAATTGATTCCAGCCATATGCGTCCCCTTTGAATTCTCATTCTGTAAACATCCCATCAATCATGAAAACTCATAGAAAGTGAAGGTTAAACTCACATTCTTGAATATTTGTGGACAGCTCATTTTAAACTAGCCCTTGCAAATCCAGTGGTGTACTTCACAGGGATGGGACTGCAGGGTGACCGGGATCTCAGAATCCCTTGCCAGATTACTAGCACAGAAGTAATTAAATGAGTCGTCCAAGGAGCTGACTGTACCTTTCACAACCAGGGCTCCAAACATGTGCACTAAATTGCTTGTTGTCAATGGCTGTGGTGATGACAGAAAAGCTGGAGGCCAGTAAATGTAGCAGACGTGGTGTGTTTTATATGGGAGGGGATACCGCTTAATACATATGGGGAAGTATTCCCAATATACTCGCTAGAGCCCTGGCACAGAGGCAATTCAACACTGCAGGCGGCTCATGCCCACACAATTACTTTTTGTAAATGTGATTAAATAAATGCTGAACCAAGCCAATAAATTGTACAATGGCCTCATTTTTCTAGGAATGCCTCTGGCAAAGCATGTGTAGGCCAGAAAGGAAAAAAGTTTAACTTCTAAAATTCCCTAATCCTGCTTATCTGCTTCCTTTTCCTAAACACCTGCCAGTTTCAGAGCGTTTCAAACACCTGTTAATGTTTTATATTACAGTAGCATCTAGAGCCGGCAGCCGAGATCAGGGGCCCATTGAGGTAGGTGCTATATAAGCACATAGTAAGAGAGAGCATGCCATTTAAATAGAAAAGTCAGATGGAGAAAGCCAGTATTATCCCCTTTTTGATAGATGGGAAACTGAGGCACTAAGAGGTAAAGTGACTTGCCCAGGGTCCCTAGGCGACCCAGCAACGGAACCCAGGCCTACTAACTGCCACTGCAGTACCCTAGCCATCAGACCACATCACCCCTGAATGCTATGAGTAAGTATAATATAGTAATAAGGTTTTAATAAGTTATTCAAAATTAGAAACTAGAAATCATTTATGGAGTGAGACTTGTACTTTCAAATCAGGTCATTCTGATACCATCTTGTTTTCATCCCACTTTAATTGCTGCATGGTCGAAGCAGCCAATATTCTCACAGACTGCTAGAGTTAGAGGTGAATGCTTTGCACACTTTGAAATCTGTCCCTCTTCACCATGAAGACTCAATGCAATCCATATCACTCAGACTCAGAAGAGCCACGCTGTAACAGCAGTACCTCCTTAGTCAGAGCCAGTGTGCGTTCAGAGCCAGATGTACTGACCTTAGTCACAAGAACAGAGTTTTCCTGCTGTTTACTCCTATTAGTCATGCAAAGCTAATGCAGCTATGGAAAGATGAACTGAATTCTGTTTCTTCTTATTACTTCTGCTGATGACACATCTGTGCAAGCCCCCTATGAGAACCAAAGGCTAATTAGTGGGAGTTGGTCCAGGTCCCCAGAGGTTCTGGTCTATTGTCACTTACTGAAATAAATGCAACTATCAGTTTCAAAAATGTTATTAAAACAGTTTAACAAAAATAAAATGGAGATCACCAAAGCTAAGCTGCTGTTACTAGCATTAAACTAAAAATAAAACAGTACAGCTATCAAATCAATGTCAAGTTGATTTTAAAAAGTTAGTTTCAATGTTGGTGTAACAAGGTGCTGGCTAAGAGGTCCTGAGCCAGTCCCCTGTTAGCCCAGCTCCAATTAAGAAGCATTAATTGGGGCTGGCTGAGTATGCCATGCCTAATTGATAGAAGGGAAGCACTTGTGGGCCTCATAAGCCGGGGGCTATATAGGGCGGGCTGGCAGGAAGGAAGTGAAAGGGGGAGAGAGAGAGAGAGAGAGAGAGAGAGAGAGAGAGGAAAAAAAAAAAAGAAGGAAGGAAGGAAAAAAGAAAGGAAAAAAAGAGGATCCAAGGGTTGTGCATCTTTGCTTGCTGGAGAAGCTAGCTGTCCCCCAGGTTGCTAGTTTGGAGTGGTCTGTAAATAGAAGGCAGTGGGAGCTGACACTGTAAATAAAAGGCACTGGTGATTGAACCTAGAAGAGGTCTCTGGCTGATTTGTGGATGCAGGGGTCCATAGAGCGTGGGTGATCAGGAGATCCTTGTTACAGTTGGGTAGGAATTAAATCAAATTAGTTAAATTGTCAGATTAATACAATAAAAAAATCAGTCCTCAAAAACCCTAAGAGGGGATGTAAGGAGGTGGCTGTCCATTTGGTTATAAACCCTGACTACAGGATTTCAACCAGGTCAATCAAATCAGTAAATTTAAGCTAGTTCAATATTTTGATGCTAAAATCAAGTTATTATCTGTGTAATCTAAACCACAACCTCAGAGCAATAATAAAGCTTCCCCCTTAGATTAAAATTCTAGTGTGGTGGTTAATCCGTTTCTTCCCCCTCTCACGCTGAAATATTACCATGCAGACTGTAAGAGAACACTCTGACAAGCAGCAGTTTGAAAAATCTTATGTACCAAAATTTACATATGACAATTTTAGGTTTTGGGAACTTTACACAGAACGCACCTGAATGAGTGTTTTTATGAGATTATATTTAAATCTGGGAAACTTTTTTCTGGTGCCTTTCCTGTGTGGACTTTATGAGCACCTGTATGCAGAACCACACTTTCACAACCTAAAATTAAAGGATATAAAAGCTGGGGTGTCTCCCAGCTAATAAAAACAAGAGAACAAATAGAGGGGAAAATAAGATACCTAAGTAAACAGGAGGCTTGTGACATCTACAGCATTCTAGATTCCTGTGGAATTGGATCTGGGACTGCATTCAAAGTGCTAGACTGTGATGCTGTGGGCACAGCACTTTGTTAGCAGACCAACTTTGGGTGCAGGAAGATGGTCAAAGGCTAGCATAGTTTGTTTGCTGAGGTCTTGACTATCTCTCTCCAAAGTGGCTGGCTTTTAGAGGTCCTGGAATGTCACTCTTTCCTCAGGCTGACTTGCAAGGGGAGGCTGCTTAGCTTTACCTTTGAGTCTTATGGTCTTTGTGAGCTTTCCTCATGCCATCTTGCAGTACCTCCCTCCAAGACCTTCAGACAAATTGAGTGCAAAGCCTGCCTTAGATCCATGCAACGTGGGCCAATCTGATTCAAGTTAGATCATTTTGGGAAAAGTCCCTCTTAAGCCATCCATTTAAAAAGTATACAGTGGTTTGTATAACAGAAACCCCACCCCCACCCCAATATTGAAAAAACTACAGAACACAAGGTCATATTTTAGGAAGCTGACAAGCTTATCTGGGTGGAAATGTCTTGAGATAGCATTGTGTCATCAGTCTAAGGAAAAGTCGAACCAAAAATACCTATAAAAGAGCTAATTATAAAGTTACCTTAGCAACAACCAGCCATGCAACATTTATCCATCAGCAAAATTAAAAATAAGTTTGGATACCTTATGGCAGATGTAATCAATCTTCTGGCTACCAAGACAATTTACAATTGTCATGCTATTTTGGAACATGGCTATACATCAAATAGGTTATCTTTGGAAACTTTGATCTCAATAGAGAAAGTTATTTTAAAACCTCTCAACATGAAACCCACCTATGAAATATAAATCAAAGTCTAGGTAAGAGCTGAATTCCTAGCTAAGCTATTTCTCTCATGCTGCTGAAGACAATGAGGGTTGCACAGGTGTCACAGAGGGTGTAACTTCATCGGCAGAATCTTTATTACTGGTGAGATGGAAAGAACCCCCTTTGGCTAGGAGGAAGGATGGCCTGTTGGTTAGGGTGCTGACATAGGCTTCAGGAGACCTACCTCAATTCCTAGCTCCACCACTGACCTCCTGTAGGGCTTTGGACAGGTCACTAGGGCTCAGATCCACAAAGGTACTGATGAAAGATTCATAGCAGTAAAAGGACTGGACCCTGGGTTTCCCGCCTCCCAGATAGGTACCTTAAGCACCAGGCTACGGAGTCCTTCTCTCTCTGGCCCAATAAGTACTTATCCATATTGGAACTACTTCAGCAGGAGAGATGGACAGAGCCCCACATCAGAATATCCCGTAGCTCAGTGGTTAGCACACTCCCTTGAGAGGTGGGAGACCCCTGTTCAAGTCCTTTCCCCACCTCTGGCAGAATGGGGAATTAAACTTGGGTCTCCTGCTGTCCCTCTGGCTAAAGGCGACAAGGGGCTCAGTAGCACCACCACCTTCCCCTCTCCCTCCAGCAAGTTTGTGCAGAGCAAGGCAAACATTTAACTCATTCCCTCCAGAAGTGCCTTAGGCACTTAAGCCACCTGACTCTGGATATCTGGTTCCTGTTGGTGGCTCGCTAAGCAGAGATAGGCTCCTCCCTGCAGCCTGGACTTGGGCACCTAATCTGAGAGGGGGCTTAGGACACACTCCTGTCACCATCTCCTACTAGCTAGCGTAGGCGGCTCCTTGCCCAGCATGATGGCTTTTGAGGATTGCATTCTAAGGCGCCTCTCTCGGCCCATTCATTGTGTAGGGATCCTCGGCGCCTAACTCAAGCAGTGATTTCCTAGGTGCTTAACCAGTAGTGTGACACTCAACATTGCAATGCCTCAGTCTCTTCGTGGATCCCCCCCTCGGTGCCGAACCCCCATTGAAATCAATGGACTTAGGTGCCTAAATACATGTGAGGTTCTGAACTTTATCCTGTCTGTGCTTCATCCCCATTTTACAGATAATAATGCTTCCCTACCTCCCAGGGGTATTATGAGGATAAAATACATTAAAAGAGATGGATCAGTAATGGAAACCACAGACGTACAGAAGCTAGATGGCTCTGGGTGTGATGGATTTGCTAGTAGTTAGAAAAATCTCCAGTTACACTGAGCCAGACACAGAAGTTGCTGGCACAATCCCAGACAGCATTGTTCTCTACATTAGTAGGCACCAGAATCAAGTGTTTGTGAGTCGCTCTTCAACCTGGGATTACTGGACATAGCCAGGCCCCTTCGTTCCAGCCACAGCCCCTGCTCCGGGGGCCAGGAGATCGGCACTGCAATCCCTTTATGGAAGTAGAATCTTCCAGCGGCCAGGGTAATCTAGCAACCCTGCTGCTTTGAGCCACCAGAGCAGAATGGCTGCTTTGCACATGTGTCAAACCCCGCTATTGATTTTTTGAGGCTGTAGCGCTAGTTTGTGAAACGCCTCCCAGCTTGCCGAAGTGCAGTAATTAGAACAAAACTTTCTTTTTTCTTCACTCGGCAAAGTTGCATCGGGGTGGCAGTTGCTTATAGTGTGAATGGGAAGGAAAGGAGATTTTGTATTCTTTTCTAGGCATTTATTCCGCAGTCCACCTCCCTGCCTCAGGTGAGGTTGAAGCACGAGGACTTGCTGAAGCAAAGGACAACCTGCTAAACCCCATAAGAAGCACTGCATGCTTTCACCGTCTGAAAGGTTAAAAATAAACTGTTTCGCTTTCAACAAAATACTCTGACTAGAAGTGGAGAAAAACACACTCATTTCCATGGAAATGGGATATTTTGTACAGCCTTGTTTTTGTTTTAATGCATGAACACAGAGGGTTATTTGAACTAGAGAGGGGTAGTGTGTTAAAAATCGCTTTACATCAATTTATTTAAGAACCCTGGCTAAATTTAGTTTGTTTCATTGGTTAGGTACCGTTGGGGAAATGGAGCACATTCTTGGTGTCATACTGTAGGGGAATATAATAGAAAAAGAAAACCTGGAGCAAAAAGAGATACAGACCTCCCAGGCATCCACACTGACTGATAAGGGTTTGTAGAGCTGGAAAAGATCCCTAGATCACCAATAAATCCTGCTTCATTTAAGTCAATTACAAAATTGTCATTGAGATCAGAAGCAGGAAGAGCCCCCAAATTCCAGTCTCCTTACTCACATGAGCAGGCTTGCTAATGCACTGGGACTATTTGTGGGTATTGGCTTGTCTACACACAAACTGGAGCCAAAATGAAACGTGGTCAAAACTGACATGTTTCCACAGACACTCTGTTTTGATGAAATGGCATTTTCTAACAAAAAAATTTCCTCTCAAAAAGTTGGTCCAGTTCTAGTTGTACATGCCAGATCAGCCCAGGTTTTTTTTCTACTGAAGGGCTGCTGTACTTTATCTTTCTATTATCTCCCTACACTATTACAGCTAGCATGCACTCTATTTACAATGATAATGAACCAGCGAAGAAGTTAGAATCAGAAAGATTTGTTAACACACCACACACTCACACCCACACACGCCACTTGATTTAGGACAGAATTCTTTTTATATACTAGTCTACAGTAGCTATTGAAAGGATCAGTTTTTGTACTTTTAATACAGCTTCATTAAATTGATCCTATTTTTTGAATTGTTTATATTATTTTTATTACACTAGAGCAGCAGTTTAAAGCCTGTGGTCTGTGACATAGGCACCGAGTTTTTAATCTGCTGCGGGCTGCTCCCCCCTGACTCTGCCCAGGCCCCGCCCCCACTCCACCCCTTCCCTCAATGCTCTACCCCCACCCTGCTTCTTCCCAACCCCGCCCTGCCTCTTCCCATGCCACCTTTTCCCCACCCAGTTCCGCCCCCTTCCACTCCAGCGCCTCCTGATGCTGCAAAACAGCTGATCCGCGGCAGGTGGTAGGCGCTGGGAGGGAGGGGAAGCACTGGTTGGCAGGGCCCGCCAGTGGGCAGGAGGTGCTGGAGGGAGAGAGAGGTGTCGATAGGGGGGTTGCTGGTGGGTGCTGAATCGGTGCTGAATCGGCACCTATGGTCTGCAGACTATGTCTAAGATTTCCAAAGGGGTCTGCACTTCCATTTGAAAATTTTTAGCAGTCCACAGATGAAAAAAGGTGGAAAACCACTGCACTAGACAGCCCATTGTGCTGGGTTCTGTATGTCCCTGCCGCAAAGAATGTATAGCCCAAGTAGACAAGGCAAACAAAGAGCAGGAGAAAGAGCATTATTATTGTACACATAGGGAACTGAACTTGTCTATTTGGACTGTAGACTCTGGAGCAGACACTGTCTCCTACTATGTGTATATACAAGGTGGGTGAGGTAATAGCTTTTATTGGACCTACTTCTGTTGGTGAGAGAGACAAGCTTTGGAGCATACACAGAGCTCTGCTTCAGGTCAGCTCGGCTACATCAGCATTGCATGTGTGTATGTATAGCACAGTGGAGTAATGAACATAGCTGCAGCTTCTCGGCTCTATTGTAATACTAATAAATATCTAATTAAAACATTTGGAACTATAAACCAAGAGCTGTTTAATTCATTTCACCTTTTATTACTATTAAATAATTCTCTCTCTTATGTTATTTCTCCTCTAGTGTCTATACTTACAGACATTTATAATGTTCACTCCTGAGTGCCTCGTCTCAAATCTACTTAGGCTACGGTCATGCTCGCCAACCTTTCTAACATGTTTGTTGCTCTTTAGCGTTAGGAATTCACAATTGAATGGATCCTCACAGCCTTCTGTGTAAGCTTAATTGCGTTAAAGACTGGACTTAAGGAGAACAGATCATTGGAAGACAGTTATCGGTGAAATATGGAGACTTGATCCACAGATGTAAGGAAGGGGTTTGAATGTAATTTGAGAGGAAAATCAGCTAGATTTTCATTCAGTCATGCATTGCCTGGCAGTCAAATTGGTGTATTCAGTTCATCCTGTTAGTGATTTATCCTTTAACACCACCAGGGTCTGTATGCAATCAACTGATCCTGTTAGTGATGCATTGATCATAGGCCTGGTGTTTTGGGGTATGCAGGTTTCTTTTCCTGGCTAGCTACCCATTCCATCTAGCTAGTTTGGGCTAGTTTGGTCATTTCCAATGTCTGTCCTATGCAATATACCAAAACACGTATAGATTGTTGGCCCTAAGCTTGTCTGTCGCCAGGTACGTGCTCTGAATGTGCTAGGGTGATCAAGTGCGGCATCCTTTTGTGATTGTTGAAAACAAGATGCAATTCAGAGGTGTTTATGGAGCTCAGCAGGAGCTTGCCTACCACACTTGAAAAGGATATTTGGAGGAATTGGATTGATTGATATATTCATAACCACTAGCATATGCTGATGCATTAACCGAGGACCCTTTTCTTTGTTTTAATACAAAAAAACCCTCTTACAATAAGCCCAAGTGTCTTTCTTTAAGAAGAACAGTGATGAATTCATTTCAGCTCAGTCAGAAGCAAAGCTCAGTAAAGGTCTTACTCAGATAAAGAGAGAAATCTTCAGTGCACAGGAAACTCCAAATTGTTAAGGAGACTGTGAAAGCAACAAATCTGTGACGTTGGACGTTGAATTCTAAGGGCCTGATTCTGCCAAAAAATAAATGAATAAATACACATATACAACCCTTTCCACACTGCAGACACCCACACAAAGCTGTTGAAGCACTGAAAGAAAGATGAGCTTCCACAATCTGGCTCCTCTCAGAAATCTGATTATTCCAGTATTTTTAGGAGAATCAGGCCTTAATTTTCTAGAATACAGTGACAAGCAGTTCCTCTTTTCCTGTGACTCGCCAAAGTTTAAAAAAAACAGACAAACAAACAAAAAACCACCATCCCATTGAGCTTAATGGCTTCTGTTTAAAAAAAAAAAAAAAAAAAAGGTGTACATCTATGGATGTGGCCTACAGACTCAGACAATTGTAATTTACTGTGAGATCTGAATTTAAATAATGTTTGTTCCATAGAGGACAGGAGCTGGTCATTGAGATCAGCTGGTTTACAGTTCTCCAAAACTCCCCAGATTTATTCACAAATAGTTTTTACTTATCTTTGAGAACGCACCGCTGAGATATTAATAATAATAGAGTTTCATGCTGGATAAGCACCCTAGACTGAGGATACTTGGTTGCAAGGCATTAATCTTCCTTCCCTGTAACTCTGTGTGTGTGACATGGCAAGCACAGTAAAATTACTTCTGTTAAGTACTAAAATACGTATTTCATTGTCCGCATAATTTTAGAGTGAATTTTGCTTCCTCTTCATTCCTTTTGATAGATTCCAAGCGACCACTGTGATCATCTAGTCTGACCTCCTGTATAACACAGACCATAGAATATTCCCAAAAGAATTCCTAGAGCAGATCATTTAGAAAAATATCCAGTCTTGATTTAAGAATTGTCAGTGATAGAGAATCCACCATGACCTTTGGTAAATTGTTCCAATGGTTAATTACTATCACTGTTAAAAATTTACACCTTATTTCCTGTCTGAATTGGTCTAGCTTCAACTTCTAAATAAGAAGTTTCAGAGACCTGTTCATCTCATTTATAAACCGTAACTTTAAACAACCTTTCAATCTTGCTACCCAAGCCAGCTTTCTGTGGCAGGTAAGAAGGCTAATGGTCAAATTACCTTTTCCTTTAAAGGAATATACCATCCTCAATAACTTAATGCAGCATATAAGTGTGCCAGGCTCTGAATAGTAAATACAGCATTTTGGTCACACTGCCATAACTTCTATCAAACGAAAATGTTTTAACTGGATTATAGCTGTTAAATCCTTCCATCATCCCTTCCTGCAGGCATTCCAGACTTTCCCATGTCATACTCACTTCATACCTTAATCCCCTGTGCTCTAAGTCTCTCCTTACATGTATTTCATTTCATTTACTATGTATACTCTTTCCCTTTGAATAAATCTGGCTTATGAGATGCTTTGCACCATCTAAGTAGCAAGACATTTGCAATTTAAAATAAATATAATTAGGGCAAGATCTCCCCCATAAGATGTCTAAATTTTTAAAATATAAATAAAAGATATTCCACATGGAGGTTCCTAAAATAGGAAGTGACAATACACACATGTTCTTATGCACAGATAAATATTTAACGATAAATATTCATTGGGAGCAGGATCAGTTCTCTAATTCACTCAAGTCAATGGAACTTTTGCCCTTGGTTTTAATAGATGAGAGAGTGGGCTCTGTACCTGTTACTCTTCAATCCTGGATGTTCCCTATCTAATAAACCTTGCAAAATAAAGTCCCAATCCTGGAAACACTTGAGCAACCACCTGAATGTGACTGACAACTCAGATATGTAAAGTTACTTATGTGTGGCGACGAAAAAGGAAGGAGACAGAAAGCCAGGTCGTGGTAGCCGAAAAGCCAAAAAGCCTCCCAGGAAAACTTTCCTGGGGTTTTTATTCTTTCTACCTCTCTGCTTACAACACTTCTAAGTGGTTAAATTCTTGCGCATAGGAGGAGTGTACAGTGTACAACAACATAAGATAACAGACCCATATCTTGTGCACGTGAAAGCAAGCTGCGAGGGTAATGATCAAGTCAGCCAGTAAGTTTCCTAATCACAGACGCCGGGGTGAAGGTCACTCCTGCCTCGTAGCCCCAAACACAGTGTGCCGCATCTGTGGGCTGGCGATTCGGGAGCTATGCGTCCCTACACTTATGTGCGTAAATCTTTGTAGGATCAGGACCTACTCCCCCATACCATTTATTTTAGTATGTCAAGTTAAGGATGTAGATCATGTCTGTTCTAGGTTATGAGTTTTTTTTCCATATAGTCCAGGTTTCTTTTAAAGCAGTTTGTTTGGTCATTATAAGGGAGCAGTAACAGTTGATTTGCTGAGAGATATTAAAGAATTATAGTTTCTCGTGTTACCTAATAACTTTAGAAGTGCTGTTTTAGGCCTGTTGAAAGTTGGTCCCTCTTTCAAGGAGAGCATTTAGTGGCGTCCAGGGGCCAGATCCTCAGCTGGTGTAAATCAGTGTAGTTCTATTGACTTACATGGAACTACTCTTATTTACTCCAGGTGAGAATCTGGCCCTATATATATTTTTTTCCATTTCTTGCATCTTATTTCCACTCTTACATGGTATATTTTTATTCATTGACAAGCCCTTTAGCCACATGATTCTGGTTGGCCATCAATGAAGCTTTCAGTTCATAGCAATCTTCTGCCACTCATGTAATAGTCACTCATTTTTCCTGCTGTTTATCAACTGCAATACCATTAGTAACATGTAGAATACAAGGACATAATATCAAGGTGGTTCTTGTAATAGCTCACATCATGTAACTTTTGCATATTCCACTTGAGTGACAATCAAGAGGGTGATTTGTAGTTGGCTTGTGTTCATAAAAATTCTGCAGTGCAGTGACAAACAGGCTGGCTAAGAAACCGGTAAGAGAAACTAGTTTAGTTAGCCATCTGGAACTTCGACAAACTCAGTCAACTAAAAAGGGCAAATATGAATTCAATGCTCTCCACTCTGAAGCAAAAATTGCTTCAAAAGAAACATAATTGGAATAGTAGTCTTTGAGATAGCTGGGCCTTCCAAAACACATCTATTCTCCACATCATACAAAGCTGGTGCTAAATGATATCCTGTTGACAGTCAGAGCAGCTGGGTATAAAAAAAAATGAATGCGGACTAGTCCATCATTCTTATGGGTCAGTTCTCCAACTCTGCTAAAACACATTGTGGGGGCAGGGTATACCAGCAAATTGGTTATGTGGGAAAAGATTTTTACTTCCCAGGGCTGTCAAGCCTGTGTCATTACATCTAAACAAAAAAGGGGGAATTGGGAACGCATACTGAGGCCCGGTTTACATTTAATTTAGGTCAACGTTGCTACATCAGTCAGGGGTGTGAAAAATCCACAACCCTGGGTGCTGCAGTTATGCCAACCTAACCCTCAGCATAGATACAGCTAGGATGATGGAAGCATTCTTTTGTCAATCTAGCTACCATCACTCGGGGAAGGGATGTTCCTACACCAGTGGAAAAATGGTCAGTCTTGACTGCGTCTTCACTATGGGGTTATGCCAGCAGAGCTATGGTGCCAAAGTTATTCCAGCACAGTCCCCGCAATGTAGACATACCCTGAGCCACATCCCTCTGCTGTGTTGTGCAGAAGAGCTGTAACTTGCACATATACCAGTGATATCTGGCTGGTAAGGAGAACACTGCCAAACCGGCAACATGCTTCCATGTCTTCCCAAAGATACCTCACCACATTTCTGGGCTCCATCGGGTTGGGAGAACGGAGGGAATGGCTAACCAAAGCAGTAGGGGGAAGCTGGGGAACAGTTGCTTTATGTGGCATTGTAACGGTGCCCTCCTGGCACCTCCACAAAACTAGTCGGAGACCACCTCAAGTGTATGCACCAGTGCTCTTTTATTCCTTTGTACTAGTTCCTACCACCAGCTATTTACACTTTCTTCAGGCCAACACCCTAGGGGACTACTAGCTTTCCCTACCAGCAGGGACCTAGAGCCATATGCTCCTCCCCTTCCTGTGTCCCCCCCCCCCCGCAAGCTTTATATGGCCAGCTGGCTGATTAGGCCCGCAGGTGCTGATGCTCAAGTAATCAGGGCTTGGTCTCCCCTGCCAGCCCCAACTAATCCCCTTAATTGGAGAGGGGCTAAAAGGGACCTGGCCATGCTCTCCTGGCCAGCACCCTGTTACAGGCATCATCCTTTACTAAGTCTCCAGTGGGCATGATGGCTGACAGAATCTGCATCAACTTCTGCTGGCACAGGCATGTCTGGGGGAGCCAATGGCAGCACAGCTCTGCAGAAGGAGTCATACTATCAGAAGGAAGGAACAGCAGGGAAGGCCCAGCCAGCTTTTCTGAGGCCCATGGGATTTCACAGGGATCCCATGATATCCAGGTGCTTTGAGTGCCAAAGCCTCTGCATTCAATAAGGGATGTGGTGAGATTTCCAGTTTCCAAGCTATGGCTATTTTGTCTCAACTTTTCCCTTCCTGTGGAAAGGGATAATTTAGGCCAGAATCTTTACTCCCTTTATTATCTTTCCTGGTGCAAAGAGGAGTGTGTATTTAAAAAGATGAGGGGTCAGTGGAAGTAACTTTGGATATACATTGGTAGGACTGAACAGAAGTTGATTTGCTTTATCCATCAGTGGAGATGCACAGAATAGACAATATTTTGACTATGCTACCAGTTGAGAAGCAAACTGTAATGTCTCAAGGAAGCCTAATGGGTACCTGTTGTGAGAATCAGGGCTATAAATTTTCCTATTTGTGAGCTCCATGGTAAAAAGTGAATGAGGGTTCATAAAGTGACACGATAATCTAAAACAATGAATGAGATCATGACTGGTAAACAAGAAAAGTGTGGAACCAGAAATTGATGGACCAAAATCAGTGTGTAAGAAATTAGGCCTAACTGGTGGACACAATAATGAGGGGGTGGTCTACTGCGTCCGTCACTCCCTTTAGGGGTCCAAAGAAAAGATTGGGGCGGGAAAGCTGGTTACTGCAACGCTGGCGGACTGGAACAAGTGAGCTTCCTCAGACCTGCTATACATCCCTGTCTCCGAAGACCCCTGACCTTCATCCTAATTCTGAGAGGTGCCCTGACCAGACTGAGCCAGATAGAGGGAACCAAATGACATCACCACCTCCATAGCTCCTGCTAAATCCTGAACAGCACCTTGGATGTGTGACGGTGTCTCTCTCTCCCTCCACTCCCCCTTTTCCTTTTCTACTGTATGTCTTCTCTTTCCCTCTCTCCTTTTTCCTTGTCTAGTCAGAGTCTGGCAAAACATTTTTTTTGTGTGGCGACACTGCTGTAAGCATAGGTGCCGACTTTCCCGCTTTTCCGTGGGTGCTCGAACCCCCCTTCTGCCTTGGCCCTGCCCCCACTCCACCGTTTCCATGAGGCCCCACCCCGCCCCGCCTCTTCCCTGCCCCCATTCCAACCCCTTCCCCAAAGTCCCCACCCCATCTCTACCCCCTCCCTGTCCCTATTCCAACCCCTTCTCCAAATTCCCGCCCCAGCCCCCCCCTTCCCCTCAGTGTGCCACGTTCCCGCTCCTCCCCCCCTCCCCTCCCGGAGCATGCAAACAGCTGTTTGGCGGTGGCCGGGCGGGAAACGCTGGGAGGTAGGCGGAGGAGCGGGGACTAATTTTTCCCCGTGGGTGCTCCAGCCCCGGAGCACCCATGGAGTTGGCGCCTATGGCTGTAAGCCAGTGACCAGCAAGGCAGCTAAATGCAAGGCCCTAAACAGCCTGGTTTGCCAGGGCTCAGAGTGGCTGATAAGACTGTGTACTTTGCCTGTGTTTTTCCAGCAGTGAGGTTTCAAGTGAGATTCAACAGCAGAGACAGAGGCTGGAGTTTCTATTGCCACTGTTCTCTTCTCTCTCCCTGTGTGGGTGTTTGTCTTGTTTTTCCCTCTAGGAAGCAGGGCTGGATTTCAGCAACAGTGCCAGCCCAACTCCGCTACATTCTCCTTTCACCAGAAGGACAGTTATTACACCTCTACTTCGATATAACGCTGTCCTCAGGAGCCAAAAAATCTTACCGCGTTATCGGTGAAACCGTGTTATATCAAACTTGCTTTGATCCGCCGGAGTGCGCAGTCCCCCTCCCCTCCTCCCCCGGAGCACTGCTTTACCGTGTTATATCCAAATTCGTATTATATCGGGGTAGAGGTGTACCACGTAAGAGACTATCAACAAGAGGGAGTTTCCTTCTAAAGACTCTCTCCAGCTAAAGTGGAAGGGAGCAAGGGATGGTGTTAAAATAAAATCCTTACTTAATACCTTACATTTCAGATGCTTTAACTGGTTTACCTTCTTTTCTGTATCACTAATAAAAGGTTTAAAAGATGTTCAATGATGTGTTTGCCATGGTACTAAGCAGACTGAGATCTCTGTTTACCATCCCCCGAACCTTGTTTAACACTGTTTAATGTTGTACAGTGACAGGCCCACGTTAACACCTTTGGACCCATCTATTCCATCCAAATGAATACAAGTTTTACCTAACTCAGAGGGAGGCCAGGGGATTGGGTTTTGTAGGGACAATTGCTAAGTCTCCAATAGTCTGGCTGAGCCATAGCTGAGGATGTATATTGCTTAGGAGAGAGAGTAGATAGGCGTGTGTGTGGAACACAGGGAATCACCAGCAGAGACAGACACACATTCTTCTGCCTATAATTGTATAAATGACACTTGGTACCCTAAAAGGCAGAGGTGGTGGGCAGGTGGAGAAGGGAGCTAAAAGGCAGTGATCTGCAGTTGTACAAAGAAGTATCCTCTCCTGAGCAGTCAGCCCCCGGCCAAAGGAAATAGAACAAAACCCCACAAGAATGAGAGAAGGCGGAGTTAAGGATGCCTGAGCACAGACTAAACACAACACTGGAGAGAAGCGGGAACACAGAGGGTAGCTGTGATAAATGGCAGTGAGGAGAATCTGGTAAAACAATCTGCTGAAGGGACTGGGAAAGGGAAGTTATCTTTGGGAAGGGGAATTAGAGCTTTGGGGGTTAGCTGCCAACAGCCAAAGCGGCTGCTGAGATATGGGATTTTCTTGGCTTGGTTAGCTACAGTTCTGAGAGACCAGGGGAACTTAATGAAGCATTGTCACTTTCCTAATGGTTGCAGCTAATCAACCTATGCATGGCTGGGCTGGGTCAGTATGTGGATGGGAGACCTGCTGTAACACCTAGTTACTGCAGGAAGTGGTGGCTGTGAATTCCAGCATGGTCATTTTCTTCCCTTTCTATCTTAAGTGTAGCATAGTATTGCTGGATGCTATAAAAAAAGCTGTCATGTTCTGCTCCAGAGGTGACTACATTTCATCAATAGGCAAAATGGACCTCTCGTGTACTGGTATCCCTTACCTAACAAGTGCGTTGTGAGGGTTGATTAGATCATGTTTAGTGCTTTGACCTCCTCAGATGAAAGGAAGTATTATTTTATCCAGACTGATCTGAACCTTCAAGCAGGGTTGTGTTCAATAGAGATACTCATGAAAGCTGAGATCTGGGCCAATGCCTATTTCTGGACTAGTTGACACTCCTTCACTTTGTGTCATGGCAGGTCGGACCCCTTGGCAGGACATTTTGAAACTAGAACCAAGCCTATGAGTCCAAAAATGAAAGTGACTGGATTTTTCCCCATGGGATTGTAAACTCAATAATGCCAACAAGACAAAACGTATCCATGCTTTGGGTTCTGTGTTTTTCTAGCCGTAAGTTCAGCTAAGTGAATGATAAAGCGTGGCTGAACTTCTGCGCTGAACACCATACCTAGGACAACATACAAACAGGCCTTTCCTTCCCTCCCACCCCCTTTCTGTCTGATACCCAGTTCCTCAAAAAACTCTTCCCATTCCAAGCCCTAAATAAACTGGTTGTGTCAGACATGTCACTGCATCTGCCGTCTGCTTCTGTGGCAATGCAACTCTGGCTCTTCTTCAGCGAGGCTTCAGTATGGCTAGGCTGGCACTTTTGGGGAGGGGGGCACCACAGGGTCTAATTAGAGTCAGATGTATGGCTGAGTCAGTCTCATACACTTGACCATCAGTGTGGCCTAGCAACAGAGCATTGGCCTGGAACTCAGTCGACATGGCCTAGCAACAGAGCATTGGCCTGGAACTCAGTCGACATGGCCTAGCAACAGAGCATTGGCCTGGAACTCAGTTGAATGGCCTAGCAACAGAGCATTGGCCTGGAACTCAATAGACATGGGTGCTAGTCCCAGTTCTGCAACTGGCTGGCTGAGTGACTTTGAGGCACAGAGGGGCCGTGACTCACCCAGTTTCCCCATCTGCAAAATCGGGGCAGTGATACTGACCTTCTTTGTAAAACACTGAGATTTACAAATGAAAAGGGTTGCATAAGAACCAGGTGTCTTACTTCATGTCCCCTTCCCCAGTGACCACAAGAAGGGGACCCTAGGTGAGGCATGTTCGCAATAGCGTGGTGGAAGGGCACCCCCAGCATTCCCACACCCCATATCTCTTTATGCTAAACTCCCAAAAGAGCTGCCATTTCTACTTTTCTCTGCCCATTCTCTCTCACATTTATCCCTTCCCCCTCTCCATGTTCCCCTCTAGTTTGCTCCCTCTCTCACCTTTTTGCTCCCTTCCCCTGGTTGGTCCCTCACCCCCCTCAGAAGGTTCCTTGCTGCACAGAGAATGGAAGCTGTCAATGGATCATCCTGTGGGGCCAGGACACACCTGCTCTAGTGGATGAGCTGATAGCAGAGTCAGAGCTTGGGCCAGCAATGAGTAGCCTTGTACTCAAGCTGGAGCAGGGATGGAGAGTGAATTTCGAGGAGCTGCTAAAAGCTTTACCCACAGCAGCAGCTGGCAGTCAGAGTGGATCCAGAGTCATGCAACTTTCTTCACTGAAATTGCTCCTCTTTCTGCCCTGTGCCCACAAGGTGCCTCCATTTGCAGCGCCCCAACAGAGAGCAGCCGAATTATAGGCTAAATTTGCTTATGAAAACTGTTGAATTACTGCAAATGATGGTCAAGTGTGTAAAAAGTCAACCAAGCAAAAAGAACCCCACAGCTACACCTCTACCTCGATATAACGCTGTCCTCGGGAGCCAAAAAATCTTACCGCGTTATAGATGAAACCGCATTATATCGAACTTGCTTTGATCCGCCGGAGTGCGCAGCCCCGCCCCTCCGGAGCACTGCTTTACCGCGTTATATCCGAATTTGTGTTATATCGGGGTAGAGGTGTAGCTTGTTCTCAGTAATGCAGGAGCCGAGGGCAGAATTTGGTTGTGGAGTGCACTAAATGCCATGACTGCGTGGGCATATGCAGCTGCTTTATGTCCACATATCACACACGTCTCTGCATACAGAATTAATCTACAGGAGAGGGAACACGGGCTGCAAAATCCAGGTTACCTCTTACTGCTTTTGAAAAATAATCTCTAATAGTTAGGATAGGTAGGAAAATCTCAGCCAACCAATACATACCAAATAGAATATTTTACAATGTTTTTTTGTATTTATTAAGAGAGACAAATTTCTGCTTCCCCATCTGGCTAAGCCAGTTGGAAGAGGCAGTCACACACAAGCCCAGAACCCTCCTGATCGACTGGCTGCAGCACGTGAGTGTTCATTTCTAACAAGTTGCCCAGAAGAGACATACACGGATGCCTCCACACTGCCCAGTTTTTGAATGACCCTTCAGGTTGTAGGACTCGGAAAATGTCTTTTCCTCAGTCAGGTGCTTCACTGCCAAGTGGTGCTTTAGAAAATTTAGTATTTTAATTAAGAGATGTCGTCCAAATCCTGCTTTCCTGTTGGGAGCTGGCCTCAGAGCCCCATCCAGCTAGAACTTCCCACCAATGGGACCTACTCCACAACCTCTAAAATGCCCAAAAACTAACTCTTGGGGGGTGGGAGGGAGGGCTGGTTTGTTTTTACAAGCATTTGTGGTGGTTTGCAGCAGTTTAAATTGGATTTTGTTTTATTTTTTCCTGCCTTACCACAGACATTATGGTCTCATGCTTAGAAACCACTTTCTAACCAGTTTCTCTGTTGTTATTCCTCAATCCCAAATAAGCTTACTGCAATGTTATTAGAGCTGGGTGGGAAATGCTTTTCCTGTCCAATGAAAAATTCAAAATTTGAAAGATTTCCCACCCACCCCCTCCCACATTGGGACAAGTCAGAATCTCATTTGCAAACCAAAAATCTAAATAGATTTTCACTTTGAGTCGATCAAAATGAACCATTGAAGATTTTGAAACATTTCATTTCAGTTTTTATTTTTAAACAGAAGTATCCTCTGATTGGGTTTTTGCTAAGAAACGTAAGCTATTTTGAACTGGGGAAAACCAGTATTTCACATTTTCAAAGTGTTGAAATGGAACTGTCAATGTTTCAAAACTTTTCTGAAAAAGTTCAAGTTGAGAAGTTTATTGAAACTGACCCTGTCCTGCAAAAAGTTTTGGTTTCAATGAACTGGCATTTTTCAAAGAAAAACATTATGTTGGAAAAATTCCTGACCACCTCTTAATGTTACATTCACCCAGTGCTGGTCCAGTGAGGTAGATCAACAATGCTGGTGCAAGACTCTCAAAAGTTGCTGTATCTTCTAGAGCCATCTCTGGAGCCACATCACTCTAGTGTCTGGATGCCTCGCAATCACTAATGAATCTATCCTCACAAGACCCCTGGAAGATAAGGAAATATTATCTCCATTTTTATAGAGGGGGAATGGAGGATCAAAGATACTAGAGGTTTAGTCCTGCAGAGACTTGCACGTACTTAACTTGATGTACTATGAGTTGTCTTATTGATGTCAATATGGCTACTCACAACGTATGTGCACAAGTCTTTGTAGGATGAGAGCCTCAGCAACTCATTCAAGGTCACAAATGAAGCAGAGTCAACTCTTTAGAGCCCCAAGCCAGCGCTTTAAGAAAACGTCCTTCCTCTCCATCTGTAGTTAGGCACATTCAAAAGTGCCTATGCTTGTCTGCAGCAGTTTAACCTAGGATTCTTTTTTTATCTGTATCACTGCCATTCAGTATCTACGTTCTGCAAGGATTGTGTGTTGTGCTGTGCTCTCAATTGATTGCATATTGATTTCCTCTAGGCAATTGGTAGAGTTTATGGGAAGCCTCCTTTTTGCAGATCAAACCCCAGCTGAACTGGAAATCAGTTATATTTATTTCAAGCTGCATTTGAATGAAGTGCTCTGTTTTTCTCTACATTTTTATTCCAGCTTCTCACGCTATAGTAAAAAGCAGTCTCCAAGCCAAATAACCTCACTTGGCTTTGGCTTTAGCGTTAGCTTTGTATTCCCAGATGGGATACATTTTAAATAGAGGCAGCATCCCCAAACATTCTGATTTCTTTTGGGATTGGAAATAATTCTCTTCTCTTCATAAGTTAAAACTTTCCAGTGAAATTATCTCTTCCCCCCGGACTGCTAAGATTTGAGGGATTGTGACTAGCAAAAAGCCTAGTCTTATCACTTATTGCAGCATCTTTGGCTGTGTATGTGGTGGAGGGATGGGACATGTCTGGCCCTAGGGATGGAGACACACTCTTTGCCATAGGGCATCCTTAGGGCTCTGCAGACAGCAGCTGGACTGTCCCTGCTTTCGAAGGAAAAGGCTGGCCCCATACACTGGACAGGAGGAAAGATGCGGAAGGGCAGAGGGAGCTCACAGCTGCTGTGACACACCCCAGAGGTGGTTGCACTTCTGTGGTATGATGCATTCCTGCATGTATAGGTAGCAAAGCATTATGGAATCCTTTGGGAAGAGGGCATTGAGCAATTTAAAAGCAGCCCCTGAGCTCTTTTGAAAATCAAGAGGCCACAATCAATACCTTAATTCAGGGGCTCTCAACCTTTCCCAGGTGGTGATCCCAAAAGGTTTCCAGATCCCGCTGCCCTTGTGCATCTAGCCACAATGCCAGGGAAGGTGGCCATGACTCTCCTTGCGTTGAGACCTCTCACTTTAGCCATTTTCCTAGTCTTAGGTAGAAGGAGCAGAGCGCCTTTCCCGCTCTCCAGTACTCCCACAGCCCAGGAGGGAAGCAAGCAAGCAATGGAGTAGACAGAACTATACTCTAGGCCTCACTGCAATGTAGCAGATGGTCAGAGGGGGAGCTGCTGAGCAGCTGCATGTGCTTAGAAACCTTAATTCTGGCAGTTCCTAATTTTTTAAGTAGTTGAGCATGCAACCTCGATGTTGTTATTGTAATGTCTTTCAAAAATGCAATTTCTTAAGTTTTAAAAAAAGCCGAGTGTGTGGTCCAAGCCATGGAGGTACTAGTTTCTTAGGGAAATGGCTGCAAAAATTTTCACATGGGCAAAAGAATGTATGATTCTTTAATTTCATTCTTAGAAACTGTGAGACCATTTCTGCTGAACCTTAAAAAAACAAACCTGAATGCAAACACTTGGCAAGGAAAATTTTAGTCTGAACAGTGAAAGTTTGACAGAGTTATAAGCCAATGAAAATGGATGATGGAAAGTGTTATGCAATCTTAACTATAGATACTGCTACCAGCTCTGCCTATAATAAAAGATGCAAACAAGCAGGTTATGTTCTATATAACTAAAATAGTATACTGTGATGGGTTGGATCACAGAAACCCCCTTGGGAGCTGCCACCCAATGTACCAAGACTACCCCTGCTTCTGTTTTCCCTGCCAGCTCAAGACTCCAGCACCCTGTCTTGCTAAGCGAGACACTCCAGTCTGGCTCCAGACACAAACCCAGGGTCTGAATCACTTGTCCCAAAGCTGCAAGTTTACCTGAAAACAGCTCACAGGAGTGTGCTTGTCTTTAGCACTCAGATGCCCAACTCCCAATGGGGTCTAAACCCAGATAAATCCGTTTTACCCTGCATAAAGCTTATGCAGGGCAAACTCATAAATTGTTCGCCCTCTATGACACTGATAGAGAGATATGCACAGTTGTTTGCTCCCCCAGGTAATAAAACATACTCTGAGTAAATTACTAAATAAAAAGTGATTTTATTAAATACAGACAGTAGGATTTAAGTGGTTCAAAGTAGTAACAGACAGAACAAAGTAAGTCACAAGCAAAATAAAATAAAATGCGCAAATCTATGCCTAATCAAACTGAATACTGATAATCTCACCCTCAGAGATGCTTCAGTAAGCTTTTTCTCAGACTGGACACCTTCCAGGCCTGGGCACAATTCTTTCCCCTGGTACAGCTCTTGTTGCAGCTCAGGTGATAACTAGGGGATTCTTCATGATGGCTTCTCTCCCTCTCTGTTCTCTTCCACCCCTTTATATATCTTTTGCATAAGGCGGGAACCCTTTGTCCCTCTGGGTTTCCACCCCCCCTCACTGGAAAAGCACCAGGTTAAAGATGGATTCCAGTTCAGGTGACATGATCACATGTCACTGCAAGACTTCATTACTCACTTGCCAGCACACACATATACAGGGAGACTCACAGGTAAACAGCCATCTGCAGACAATGGGAGTCATCAAGATTCCAAACCATCATTAATGGCCCACACTTTACATAATTACAATAGGCCCTCAGAGTTACATTTTATATTTCTAGTTTTAGATACAAGAGTGGTACATTTATACAAATCAGATGATCATACTCAGTAGATTATAAGCTTTGTAATGATACCTTACAAGAGACCTTTTGCATGAAGCATATCCCAGTTACGTTACATTCACTTATTACCATATGTTCTCTAAAACTATCCCAGTTACATTATATTGACTTATTATCAAGTTTTTATAAAACCATATAGACTGCACAACGTCACAGTATACACAGCTTGGATCTTTGCTGTTATGTCTTCTTTTGGCAGACCTAAAATCTTATTAATGGGTTTTTTCTTGCCCCTCCTACAAAGTTGGCTGTTAACCAATGTCCTAAGTTATCATGTAGTCTTTCTATATGCACTGTGTAACTGGTATTCCAGACAGTTAGAATACTGCAATTACCGGAAAATAAAGGACAATTTTTCATAGATGTTTAAAACCAAAAAATGTAAGCTGCACAACTGGTTCATGCTTCAGTGGATATCCAGTGTTGTAAATTTTGCTTCATTTTAATTGATCTGAACAACATATTGATTTTCTTATGGCACGACATGATGAAATGTGATGTAACGTTACATTTGGCTAACTCACAGTACCCCAAGCCAATATCAATTTTGTCTATAAGTGCTTTCCAAGGGCTGAGGTCGTGTAAAGGATTTTTCCTCCTAAATCACCTCACGTTGTGAACTTTTTAGAACACTCTTAAAACAAATCTTAACTTGTTCCCTACAACAATCCAGATTCTTCAGTCTTCACACAAGCAACATGTCCCTTGAAGTCAATGGGATTTTTGCTTGAGTAACGACTAACTCAGTCCTGAGTAAGTCACTCAAGATATGGCCCATGAATAAAGCAATGCTGATGGAAAGTTTGTGCATCTTTACTGCTCCCCTTGATCAATGCTGCTATGTTATACCCTATAATACCTACCACCTGGCTTCACTTATCTCCACGGTCCGCTTCATTCAGAAAACAAGATTTCCCACCCCACCTTTAAGGTGAACTGAACTGCTACCTAAAGTAGTGCTGAAACTGCTGCCTTTCAGCTGTCCGGCTTTAACACAATGACAGGGCTGGATGGCAAGTTTCAGTGAGGCTATTTTTTGGTCATTATATTTAGAAGTCTATCTAATAAGCCTACCTCTGCTGCCATCCTTTAGACTCTGTTTCCCAGTTCTGTCATAATACTGGCTGGCATGGAGGATTGGGATCATGGCCGGCTTCCTTCCTGGCCCTCCCTTTCCCTCCTAGAGAAGTCTGCATGGGTAGCCTGGAGCAGACCTTGAAATCCGATCAGAGGGAGGGCTTCAGTTGTGGCTAGCCCCATATGGGGACCAAAAGAGAGAGGATCGTTCTGCCCAATCCATGCAGCGCAGAGACCCTATCTGATCCTATCTTATCTTTTCTACAGCAATATACAATGTTATTAGCTTCTTGGCAACTACCAGCAACTTTACGGGAAGGACTTCTATCCAGTCCCAGAAATCACAAATTCGGTTCTATCTGGAAGGTAGTTTATTAGCATCTGGGTTAACATGAGTTTGAACTCACTTGATTGATGGATTAGATAGAAGGATTTATTATTTTATGAAGACCAGCCTGAGAGCAATAACAATTTTTTACTCAGTCTATTTGGGCCATGACATTTATTGTATCTCTGGTATAAGTGTTTCCAAATTCTGTTATTTTTATGTGCTCTTCCCATACATGCTCCAGACCATCCTTAATCATGCACACAGGTGTTGCCCTGGCACTTATTCATGTCCCCAAACATCTCAGTGAAATTAGCATTTCGCCTTTGGCTAATACTGCTCAAAGCAAGTGGCAGCCTCTTTCAGTTCTGTTCCTGGTAAAGCGGAAAGCCTTCCTTTGCCTGTTGAGTTCATTAATGTTATTAAATAGGTACATGGGCAACATGCATATTAAGTATTTAGCTACTGTGGCACATTGCCAGTCCCTTCCTCTCCTCCCCCCCCCAAATCTTTCCCCTTCTTTGAAAATGATAGATGCTTCTGCTGACTAGAAAGAGGGGCTGTTTCTCTGGATTTGCATTGGGATAAATAAGAACAACAACTAGCCAGCTGGGATCTGTTTGTGTAGAGCACACGGCAAGCAAAGGATCTTAAGGTATATCTACATTGCAATATAAGAGCCACGGCTGACCTAGGTCGGCTGGGCTATAAAATTTCAGTGTAGATGTTCGGGCTTGGGCTGGAGCCCGGGCTTTGAGAGCCCACAGAGGGGAGGGTATCAGAGCTCCATCTCCAGCCTGAACCAGAATGTCTACACAGCTATTTTCAGCCCCTCAGCCCAAAGCCGATGCAGGCTCTGAGACTCGGTTTATAATCGCAGTGTAGACATACCCTTAGGCCAGACTACACTAGGAAAATGAGGTTGGTGTAACTACATTGCTATGAGGTGTGAAAAATCCATGCCCCTAAGTGACCCAGTTAAACCAGCCTAGCCCCCAGTGTAGACCACACTAAGTCACTGGGAGAATCTCCCATTGACCTAGCTACTGCCTCTCAGAGAGGCGGAGCACTTCTGCTGACAGGACAAGTCTTCTCATCAGCATAGGTAGTGTCTTCACTGAAGCCCTACAGCAGTGCAGCATTTTAAGTGTAGACCTGCCCTTAGACAGAGACTTATCTCTGAAAAATAATCTAAGCTTATTGCTCATCTCTTGATAGCAGAGAGAGACCTCCTAGCTGCAGAGCAGAAAAAGAAAGAGCCTCCGGTTACAAAAGCATTTTTTAAACAGGTATAGAGCGCGTTCTTTGGGGAAAGTTCAGCGACAATACCAGAGTGGGCCCTACTGGTTTCAATGCAAAGTCCTTCCTTAGCATGTGAATAAAATGATCCTTCAGAAACCACCGAAGGACCAGACCAACACAACTGATTCGGTTCAGTTATTACAGAGACAGGGCAAGATTGTCAACAGCAGTCAGCATGTGAAATCAATAGTAAGGTTCATAGATTTCAATACTGTGTGTGTTTGAAAATCCCGCCCACAACCTCCTGGTACATTAGTAATCTATTACCATAACTGTCACCCATTTCCAGCATTCCCCTCCCGGTTGCCATGTATTAATGCCTTTATGGCTGCTTTCTAGTGTGTCACCCACGCTCCCTCCTTCTTGTTTCGGAACAGAAGTAAATAAAGTTTAGAGAACAAAGCAAAGAATCTCTCTCACTCACACACACACACACACACACCACATTTCAATAAGCCCACTTTGTCAATGGGGGAACGTTCTACCAGTTACTCTGGTACGAACTCCTCCCCAGAGTCTGGACGCTCTTGTTCCAATATGAGCCACTTCTTTGGGTTAACTTAAACCCTTCCCAAGCAAAATAAGTTAAACTGAAAAAAGCCCCTCTTCTACCAGAACAAAAATGTCTACACAGGAGGACATAGGTTTAGGCCTATCTGCTTAAATTCATACCTTAGGTTATACTGGGGGGGGAAAGACTTTCTAGTGTAGACAAGTCCCAGCTGACTCGATGGCTACACTACAGAGCGTACAGGGGCGCAGTTGGACCGGTGCCGCTGTAGCGCTGTTAGTACAGATGCTCTAAGCCAACAGGAGAGAGGTCTTCCATTGGCATAAATCTACCCCCGATGAGCAGCGGTAGCTGTGTGAGTGGGAGAAGCTCTCCCACCGACATAGCGCTGTCCGCACTGGCACTTAGATCAGTGTCACTGACGTCGCTCAGGGGGGTGGCTTATTCACGCCCCTGAGCGGCATACGTTACGTCAGCCTAAGCTGTAGTGTAGCCATCCCCTGGGGGTGAGGAACTCAAAGGAAGTCTAGACTGCTGTGACTTGCATCGAGGGGCCAAGAGAGAGGAGTGGAGCAAGAAAAGCAACTTACAGGATGCTGTAAGAGTCTCATTTAAGATAGCCCACCCCTTATTTTAACCCATACGTTCTCCCATCTCGCAGTGTATAACTCACTCATAAGCCTAAGATGAGTTGAACCGCAAGGCGGGCTAACACATACCACCTTGCACATCAGCTCTGTGTTTGGCTCAGGGGACGCTCATAGAACGGATACCTAAATATTGGAGGATACTCCTAGGATTACTGGTTCCCAGTAGGCTGGCTGGAAAACATTTTGCAACCTTTTTTTTTGGAGGGAGGGGGGCAGGGTTTGTACATATTTCAATAATTCTGAATTTGACAAGTTTCAGCTAGCACTAGAGACGGGTGACAAATGGAAGAATAATCTGCAAGACGCATGTTCAAATGGTTCCTGTCTGATTTTCAAATTTTACAGAGGTTCAAAACATTTCCACCAGCTGTACTTACCAGGCACTACATTTGTCATTTAAACCACTATCTCAGAGAGGAAGGAGGGTCCAGTGGATAGGGCACTAGCCTACAATCTAGGTTCACAGCTCTACTCTGCCATAGACGTCCTGTGTGATCTTGGGCAAATTATATAAATTTGTCAATGCCTCAGTTGCCCATCTGTAAAATGGGGCTAATAGCACTTGCCTTAACCTACCTCATGGGAGTGTTGCAAGAATAAATACATGAAGATTGTGAGGGGCTCAGATATGGCAATGGGGGTGATATACATTAGACATGTCTCACTAACTTGTTAACTAGGGGTCAAATTCCTGAGCTCTTAACTGGGAGTTCACCTGGGTAAGGACTAGAAAAGTCAAGGGGAGGGTTGCGTGAGTCATGACCAGTTCAAAACTGAGTGGTCGACCCAGGACTTTGGTCCTAGGATTTTTATTCCTAACAGTTTTATTCAGTAGATGATGCAGAGATAGAGGAAGAGGGAAATTAGTTATTCAGATAGAAAACTAGCTGGAAAGTTGTCATAAATAGAGGCTTATCAAGCTAGAATATAAAGGAGCCAAGATGTTCTAAATTAGAAACAAACCCATCAGCTCAGAGAAAGGAAATCATCAAACTGTGGGATTCATTCCTCCGACGGCTTTGTTTCTTGCTTCTCTGCTTCCATCCCCTGCAATTAATTTGGGTCAGATGCTTTGCATCAAGCTTTGCTATCTTTATCCCCTTGAGTGTTAAGAAGTTACATGGCTGGATAAAGATGTTCTAATCCTGGGATGCTTTTACATAGTTATTGTATCCTTCTCTGGCAAAGCACAGTGGGCTTCATCACTAGATTGACTGGTTCAAATCTGCAGAGATTGCTTAAAATCAGAGATCTGGGACCTCTCGGGGGGTTCTTATCAGCCTCTTCTCATACTGCACAATACAACGGGTTAGAACACCTGTTTTATGGGACTTCCCCAAGGAAAATCCTATTCGAGGAAAACAGTTTGAAAACTGGAGATTTTTTAGGGGCCAAGAAAAATCCTTATGGATTTCCCATGACACATCAAGCAGCATCTACACGAGGTGGATAGTAAATGAGCCGTGCTAACCAGTAATCTCTTTATCATCTGGACAGTTAATTGCATTCCGAAATATCCCAAGTATGGTCACTGAATGTAAAGTTGAGTGCAGAAACGTTACTGAGTAGGTTTGTGTAATTAAAGTTTAGTTCTTCTCCAACATAAAGACCCAGCAAACTTTAGGGTCCTTTTCAGCATGCCACATCGCTGGCAGTGGGTGAACAATAAATCACCTCCCGACATGTGACTCGTTAATTAAGAAGCTGAAAGATGTTAAAAAAACACATTGGTTAAATCCTTTGTTTGAGGCAGAGAAGGATATTAGAGAGGTTGGTGTTCTTTTGCGTACAGATGCATTGTTGCTCTTACAGATGCCCCCCGGCATTATGCAGTGCATAAAAGCGTGCTTTTGGAAACGCAATGAATAGTCATTTTATGCAGAGTGGGTAAAATGTCAAGAGTGTGTAAGTGACTTAGACGCCTAAGGCCAGGTCTGCACTACAGACCTATATCGGCATAACTATGTCGCTCAGGGGTGTGAAAAATCCACAACATAGTTATACCGACCTACCCCCCCACCCCCGCCCCGTGTAGACAGCACTGTCAATGGAAGAGCTTCTCCCGTCAATGTAGCTACCGTCTCTCAGGGAGGTGGATTAACTACGCTGACGGGAGAAACTATCCTGTTGGCGTAGGAGCATCTTCACCTAAGCACTACAGTGGTTCAACTGCACTGATGCAGCATTTTAGGGGTAGGCCTGCCCTCAGTCTCCTTTTCAAAAAGAGATGTCAAAGGGAGTTAGGCACCTAAGTTCATTGGAGGATTTGAGCCTCAGGGTCTTGATCCACAAAGGGGACTTCGGCACAATGTTGCAATACTTAACTCCTGCCACCTGATGGAATCTTCAGCCTCAGGTTCCCTAGACAGTGCATGGGATCCACAAAAGCTAATCTTACCAGTAGGAAATGCAGAGGAGAGGAGGGCTTTTTTTGACAGCCTAAGCTCTGTCCCTCAGAGAGTTAGGCACCTATGTCCAGGTCATTCCAATGCCAAAGGTTCTCCCCCCTGAGATGGATGCACTCCCTTTTTCCTGTCCATCACTCCCCTTTTCTCCTTCTGTAAGGATTATACCAACCTTTGTGTGTATTGAGAGTAATCCTCAAACAGGCAAAATTCACCCCGTGGAATGGCCCATGCACCCCTTAAATCCCACTTAAATGAGGTTAAGGGTTGCTGGCCCTCTGAACTGGGGTAAATTTCTCCCTCATGTTATTTTGGCCATGCTTTGTGGTGAACTCTAGGGCAAATTTGGTATTTCTCTGCTTTGGTCTACCTTAAATCTCCACAATGGTTTTGTGCTTTTTTAAGTGCTGTTATTTCCCCCTTATTTCTTGCTTATTTTTCTCTCATCATTAATTTTAATTAACACCAGAATTTATCAACAGCATGTCATCTCCCTCATTTTCATTATAGGTGTTAATTGCAGAATTGAACAAAAGGTGAAGAAGAAACTGAAGTAAACATCAGAAGAAGCAGAACACGGCTGGGTGTTGAAGAGAACAGTTTGTTGCATGGTTTTATCAGGGTGTTTATTAAAGTTTTACAAAAAAATAATAATGCTGAAATATAGAAAGTCTGTTCTGGATATTTTTCAGGGATAGGTTTCATGCCTTTAGGGCCAGATGTTCAGAAGAGCCGAGGGCCAAATTTTGTAATGATTCAGCATGCACAACTAGCTTCGGATTTTAATTTTGGCTGTTTTTCCTTTTGAAAATCTGGCCAGAAGTGTCACAATTCAGAATGTGATCCCCCCAAAGTCCAGTGCTTAAATTTCTTAAATTACTACAGCTTTTGGCTGTGGGCCCTCCACCACAATACAGTACATTGGATAAAAATTCGATGAGGCACAATACAGACAGTGTGACCTAACGCTGGGTTGGTTTGGCCTTTTGTCATATCAGATATGACATGGGATACGGGGGGAGGGATAGCTCAGTGGTTTGAGCATTGGCCTGCTAAACCCAGGGTTGTGAGTTCAATCCTTGAGGGGGCCACTTGGGGATCTGGGGCAAAATCAGTACTTGGTCCTGCTAGTGAAGGCAGGGGGCTGGACTCAATGACCTTTCAAGGTCCCCTTCCAGTTCTAGGAGATGGGATATCTCCATTAATTATAATTATTAATTAAAATTATATATGTATACGTCATTTGAGTCTAGTTCTGCTCTCAGTCACGTTTTGCTCCTGGGTAACGCTATTGATTTCAGTGATGTTGCACCTCATTCACACTGGTGTGAGAGAAGAATTGGGCCTTTGGAATCAGACCAAATATTAAATAAGAGAATTCCATAGGTTTAACCACACACTGAAAGCATCTAGTAGTAAGATGTTTCCAGCAACCATACAGACTTCACTGCCATCACTATTCAACCCACTATGGGGAAAATTGTGTCCAGGACTGGTAGAAGCATGTGATGGGGGAGGGCAAGAAGGGTCTTAATAAGCTTTCATCACTTGCCCTTCTGCTTAGGCGCTGGGCTTGGTACACATGAAGAACCAGGCAAGCTGCCTGAGTGGCACTAGGGGTTAAAACAGGGCTATAACTTGGCTTCTGGTCTACCCTGGCCAATAGAGCTGTCTGTGACTGTGGAGGGCACGTTACAAGCCTGAAAAGGTCACAGCATCTCCACCACCCAGCCATTCCCGGGGTTCCTGGAGTCATAGAGGGTACATCTATGCATGGATAAAAGACCCACGGCACAGTCACAGCTGGCCAGGTCAACTGACATGGACTCGCAGGGCTTGGCCTTGTGGGGCTAAAAATTGCAGTGTAGACGTTCGGGCTTGGTCTGGAGCTTAGCTCTGGGAACCTCCCCCTTTGTAGGGTCCCAGAATTTGGGCTCCAGCCTAAGCCCAAATTTCTACACAGCAATTTTTCAGCCCTGAACCCTGCAAGCCCGAGTCAGCCGCCCGGCCAGCAGCAGGTTTTTTTATCCCTTTGTAGATGTACCTTGAGTGAGCTTCCCACACAATGCCTGTTGGGGCTCTGCACTCAGGTGATGTGTCTCTGCCCCACCCACAATGCAGAGGCTGCGCCTGGGAATGGCACCATATAGGTTTGCCGTTGCTGAATCACACCAGGGGCTAGAAATGGAACTGGCCCTCTAAACAGACCCCGTCCGCCCACTCATAAAGCATCTCCTGCTGCAAATGAAAGCCCAGGTGAAAGATCTTGGGTCCTTCCAGCGAGAGGGAAGAATATTCATCCCGGGCCTATCAGACAATGCAGCTCACTGCACTTTCACACTCGTGGCTTGGGGCTAGCAGATAGTTGCTTCCATTGCTGAAACATCACTTCTAAAAGCACCATGTTTCCTGTGGGACAACGCAGTCGGGGGAGCAAGGGGACAGTGTGCTGCCCCTAGCGTTAATATACAATCATTGGGCCTGATTCCACTACCCTTCCTCGCAGTCAGGAAAACTCCCATTGACTTCAGTGATAGATGATGAGCCCCCTAACCAGAATGAGGCCTAAGTATCTTAACCCCCCCGTATAAAACGTTGTCTTATTTTGCACCATGTTACACTGTAAATTCATACCTAGTTTATCAGCTTCTGTCACACGGAGGCCTTTCTGCTTTCCAAGCTTTTCTCCAGCTAATTCCTATCTCCATGTTACTTTATTTCCCACCCTCCCCACCATCATGTGTTAATTTCCATTTCCTAGGTTGAATCTCATTCTGTTAGTGCCTGTCCCATTCCCTAATTTCTCTAGGTGGAGCATCTCACGACCACAGTTAGTCCTCTTTGGAGTTGGCAACACCTCCTGGCTTGTGTCACCCACTAATTTATTGAACGTGCTTTTTAATCGCCTCTTTGGTATAATTAATGAAGATACAAGACCATCAGTAACCCCCTGTGGGATCCAATATGACTCTGCACCCTCCAAAAGATGCAGATCCCTTTAAAATAGTCTGTGGCACACAGCCCACCAGCAAGGCTTAGCAGTATTACAATACAAACCTTTTCAATTTCGTCTCTCAAACGGAGCCTTGGAAGGAACTCTGACAAATTCTTCACTACTATTTAGTTTTTCTAAAGAATGTTTTATCCCCTTTTTTTTAGATCCTCCCGTTCTATTATCTTGGTCCCTCATTATTGCTAAACTGGCTGCACTCCTTTTCTTAATTTTTCTTTTAAATCAAGGACAGATATAAAATATCAGTCCGTTAACTCTTCCGTTATAGAGTCCTCATTTGTCAGTGGGCATAGAGTACGCTCGGATTCTTTTAAATCCTGAAATAAAAGCTTTTCTTATTCCCTTCTCTCTATTAACTGTAACTCAGCGTGCTTTCTGGCTTTCCCTAGCTTTCTAGTTGGTTTATTCCGCCATTCTCCCCACCCCAAATAAAACAAAATCCATTCGAGCTTGCTCTGTGCTTTCAACCCTGGAGTAGTCCCTTGTGGAACGGCAGCTTCCTCCTTCTTGCAGCTTCTCTTTTTCAAAAGGAACTGGAATTGGTTCTGCTTTAATTACTGTGCCAGTCAGCATCCTCCAGCCTTCTTCAAAACTCTTTAGGTTTCAATGCATCCTCCCACTGGACCTGGCCCACTAGCTTCTTTAATTCCCCCAAAATTTGCTTTCTTAAACCGTTCTTTGGATGATTAACCCCTAAATTGAATTTGTTTCATGTAATGAGAACTTCCTTAGGACCTTTCCATCCACCATCATTTCTTCCCTGTTGGTAAAAGTATCTTTTTTGGGCTGAGGGGCAGTGATCAAATTATCTGCTCATGTTGCATACTGATGCTGACATAGAGACATCTGATCCTTTCCAACACCAAATCCTGTTAAGCTTTTTCCTCTGAATAGTCCCAATGAGGTCATTGTTACTATTTGACTGAAGTAGGTTTTTGACTTCAGGGAGTGCTTGTCACAAGCTCTGACATTTCTAAGCAAAGTAATACAGACATCTCTCCATGGCAAAAAATAAATCAGACAGGGCCGGATCCTCAGCTGACACAAACTGATGTAGATCTATTGATTTCAGTGGAGCTGTATCAACTGACACCAGAAGCCACTGTAGTTATGTTGATTTATATTAGCTGAGGAAGGGACTTATTTTTAAATCCAAAGTTTTTTGGGGGGGGGAGGTAATTTTATTTTTCTTTGTTTGGAAATCCTGAGTTACCAGCATGTTTAAAGAAAATCTAGTGTGTAGCTTAGAGGCAAAGCTACCGCACAAGAAAACCAAATGGCACAGATGACAAAATTATCACACCTTACTTGGTTCTGGCAAGCTGAACGAGGACTGAACACTTGCACATGTGGTTTACATGCATTAGTGAGAAAACAAATCCGTTGGGGGAAATATTTCAGTTTATTATTCAAATTGGATTCCGTTTTTTTGTCTCAGCTTCATATTCCCTTTGCTACATACGGCTGTGGGTGTGCACACATTTTAATATCATTTTATTTTTCAAGTGAGTTTCACAGGATAAAAAGTAACAAACGATGGCTAATGTCCATGAATGCCCTAACGATGTGCATACAAAAATGCAGGAGAGAGACAGACAGAAGACAAAAACAAGGAGGAAAGCATTTCTCCCCGTGTGTTTGCATAGCACTAGCCCAATAGGCCATGACTGGAGTTCCTAGTTGCTACTGCTGTACAAATAATAAATATATTTTTTAAAACCCTTCTAAACCGGCTAGTTGGATTTATTGCAAGAGATGCTTCTGCCACCACATTAGCATGCAAATATTCTTATCACATTATCAGAAAACAGTGCTTTAAAAAAAAAAGAAAGAAGGAAATAAAAATATTTTCTCCTTGATGCATGTGTATTTCTCTTCCCATCAGCAGTAGTGGGAACTACTGTATGGGACCTCATCAAGGGGGGGATTTGACCACCCACCAGTGCTTAATTTGTAATGAAAGAGGTGCCGTGGTTTAAGCAATTAGATGCCAGGGCTCAAGGAATTTTTTTTACATTCACAACTGATGCAGCAAGCCCAGAGGTGCCAGGGCTATGAACTGCCAAGCCTACAGGTGCTGGGAGTAGGCCCTGGCACAAATTAGGCACTGCCACCCATCCAAAATCTTCATATAGTAGTCAGCCCAAGCTAGGAATCACTGATTATGTTTTACTGAGAGGGCAAATCAAGAAGTCAGGACAAGGAAACAAGCGCCAGAACTGTCTGCATGGAATAAAAGTAGTGAAGGTAACATATGTAGTTACTTCCTCTTTACAAACTTAAAATGAAGGCAGCAGAGCCCATTTTCTTAGGCCCTGCATCTTTTGGAGGGGTTTCATGAGTACCCACCAGCACACCGCTCATGGCAGGGTCCCACCATACGAGTGGGATAAATAAAAGTCATCCAAAAATCCTCTGCCACTTGTTTGATTCCCTTACTGTGAAGGAAGATGTAGAGAAGCAAAGTTTGTGTTGTAAATGGCTTGTCTAGTTTTTGTAAAGTCTATCCATGAGGAAGTTTGAGTGGAAGGCTGGTTTTTTATGAGAGTATCCAGTTTTGAGAGCTCATTCTTAATCTTTCCTTGTTTGCTATAGAGGATGTTGATCAGGTGGTTTTGCAGTTTCTTTGAGAGTGTGTGGCACAGTCTCTCAGCATAGTCTGTGTGATATGTAGATTGTAATGGATTTTTTACCTTTAGTCCTTTTGGTATGATGGCCATCTGTTTGTTAGTCTCTAAGGTGCCACAAGTACTCCTGTTCTCCTTACTGTGAAGACAGCTGAAAAGAACTTCTATAGGTTTAAATGAATACACTATTCATTTAGGTTACAATATATAAGCCCCATCATAATTGACAGTGTGACAAATATTTTGAAAATCCCTTACTACACACACACACACACACAATATATAATATATTACAATGGCTGCACTAGTACATGAGCATCACTTTGGGTTTGCCAGGGCAAGATTTTCTCGGAAAAACTACTTCGATGCTACTTCTGCCGTTGCCAGTACCGCAGTATGTGAACGGTCTTTAATGCACTTATCCTCAAAACACACCCCTGGGACAGGGAAGAGCTGTATGACTATTTTAAAGATGGACCTGAAGCCCAGAGAAACTAAGGGCCTATATTTGAAATCAATTGCAGATAGACACCTAATCAGCTTAGGTGATTTAAAAATCTCACTGGAATGTCTATCGACATCTCTAGGCACCAAAATACCAGTGAAGATCTAACCCTCAGTCACTTGCCCATATTCACAAAGGAAGCATATGATAGGGTATGGTCTTGAACCCAGGTCTCCTGAGGGTAAACTAGTACCCAAACCACTGGACCATCCATCCTACTGTTAATACTTATCCTTTCTTATCCTGAAGATGCAGCTAGACATTTTGAGGGCTATTAGATGACCTTGTCACTCATTATATGGCCCACAGCTGTGTCATCTGCAGCACTATGCAATGGCGGTATCAAGTTAGGGGCATCAAGAAAATTCTGCTTGGCTTTGCTGATTTCAGCTCAGAAATGCAGGCATCTATGGTCAAGCACACAGGAGATGAGTCTGACCATTTCCATGCCGGGTGAGCTTGACCTCCTGGATAAGAGAAAAGAGCAAATAGCCACAACAATAGGGAGTCTCCTGCTCCGTCTGAAGGAAGCGCTCTCACTTTTTGGTGGGGCAGGTCCAGACATTTCTTCTCGTATGGCCTCTGAAAACGATCTCTGTGTGGCCAGAGAGGAGACCCAGAGGTGAGAATAGGAGGCCACCACTTGGTGAGAAATCGGGGGAGGACAAAAAGATACATTAGATAGCTGTGAAAATCCCAACCTTAGATCATTAGGTGTAGCACAAATGTCATTTCTGGCCAGAGGAGAAAAACTCTTCATTATCCAAAGAAAGAGTTTATAGCATTTCTCCTACCTCATTCTCTGGGCCCTGCCTCAGGGCAAAAAGCTCCTATAATTCTCATTGTGGCATGGCTGAGTCCTGGGTGGGGATGGAGGGGAGTGACACCATTAAACAACGCCTCGGAAACTTTTCTTCATTTGCATGATCAAACAGGGCAGCATTCTATCCAGGGTCTTTTTGATATACTGTGCATAGAGAGAGCGTTAATGTTTTATATTTCCCAATTCCTGCAGACCAGCATAAATAGGAGTCAGCTTTTTAATTAACACTTTTTTTTAATTTGTAAAATAAACAGGCTAAGCAGCAGGAAGTAAAATGCCTGCTGCTTCTCCAGAGTGGCTAGAGTGACTAGAGAATGCCTGGGAAGGACGGATCATGGATAACACTACAGGAACAAATGCACTTTGTATCTGCCCTGCTGGTACCAGAGCCACCGATACATGACAAAGTTAAACTAGTCTGAAGCTGTATTTTACCTATGAAAAAACTAAAGTATATTGCATGCATTATGTCTTGTAGGACACAAACGATTAGATGATTGAAAACTCTTCCGCACACTTCATAGGCTTTCTGCTGTTCTCAGAATGACAGGACATAAACCTTATTGGATTTAATATTTTGTGGGAAATGAGGCTTAATAGTTCTATCCCTTGAATGGGTATTCATTTAGGAAAGTACTATACAAGTTTTGAGAGAAAAAATATTTAAATTGAATCTTAATACTCCCTTACTAATCTTTCAGATTTCCCAACATATTGGAGCCAGGGACTCTGAGAAAGATTTTGGTTCCAGTTGTGAATTTTTCCATAAGCAAGTGCATGTTCAGAAGCAGAACTTTTAGGGGATAAAAGTATTAGCTTAACCTCCTGGTACCAGCCAATGGCCTGGTCCACACCTACCTAAAACTTGGGTCAACCCAGCTACTTGGCTCAGGGCTGTGAAAAATTTCACAACCTGAGCACCATAATTCGGTGGACTTTACTTAGCTGTGGCTACACTGGGCTTAACAGAAGGATTCTTCGGTCAACCTAGCTACTGCCTCTCAGAGAGGTGGATTATCTATGTGGATGGAAAAAGTCCTTCCATTAATGTAGAAAACATTTATACTACAGTGCTACTGCAGCACAACTGCAGTGCCGTAGTTATGCCGCTGTAGTGGCTATAATGTAGACACACATCTCCTTTCTTCTTAGATTATCCTGCAACCTCTTTCACCTCCCTTCTGCTTTCCTTCCTTTCAGTTTCTCTTAACCCTCTTTTCCCCTGCTCCTTTGTTTCTTTCACTTTTGGCCACTGGACAGGCTTCTGTGAAGATCTACACACACATAATTTTCTTGCAGTCCTACCCTAGGTGAGTATGTTTGGGGTCTAGTATCGCTCTGTGTTCATGTTTTTCCACAAGCTTCTCATTAATACTTCAGGGAGCCATAAAATAATGTCATCTGTATTGTTCCTAGAGAGTGGAAGTATCATGAGTAGACCTGATTTCATGTTATTTCAGCCTCAGAAATGGCTCCCCAAACTGACCAAAAAAATCTCAGAAAAAAATCGCCATAATAATATCAGGAAACTCTGGTTTATTTGTCCATTATTTCTGGGATATACACTCTTAAGACCTGATTCAGTGCCCAATACAGTAAATGAGCGTCTTCCACTGACTTCAATGGATCAGGCCCTTGGCACAGATAGATCTCAGTCCTATGATGTGTTGAGCACCCTAAACGCAAATTAAAATTATTGAGAGTTGAGGGTACTCATTGTCCTAATTCAGCAAAACATGTGCTTAATTCTAAGTCCCTTTGGCATCAATGGGACCTCACCATATGGTGAAGTGTTTGGCAATTTGGCTTGATGATTTTGTGAAGTACAGCAAGGTGACCAGTACCCATACAGCCTCCAAACATTTTAATGAAGTTACACTGCTTTGCTCTAGCTCAAACAATGGAATCCTAACTTACTAATAAACTTCCACTTCAATGACTCGGAGAATGAGTTTCCTTGTCACTCATATCTCAAAGTCTAATGAAGCTTTGACAAAGTATTAAAGTAGAGTTTCGGATGGAAGTCTACAATAACTCTACTGGTGTCGAATGCGGTGTCATTTTTATTTTATTTTCAAAGGAAATATAATCTGACTTCCCAAGGGATTTTTATCTTGTGTCATAACAAAGTCTGCCTGGTGATGGATTTCCCACTTTTCTTTCTAGCTTGAGTAACTACAAAATTGCTGCACGGGGAAGCAGCATTCCGTCACATGTGACAGAACGCTACTGCAAAGTGACAGGAGTCTTTGAGAGTCTGAGCTCAATCCAAACTCTGATCTCCAGAATCATATGTAATAACTTATGTAATGTATTGCACAGTGGTCTACAGATTGACTTGGAATACAGGAGAGGTTTGTATGGATCATTGAAAGAAATAAATAGAGAAAAATGAATATGTAACCAGATCCTTAGGCGGGGTAAATCAGCATAGCACTCAATGCAGGGCCGGCTCTGGCTTTTTTGCCGCCCCAGGCAAAAAAGCCTCCG
>NW_020664483.1:9940327-9952797 GCF_002925995.2 Terrapene triunguis | reverse complement strand
GGGGGGGGGGGGCGAGAACCCTATTACACTCCATTGCAAGCCATTATGTATCAAAGGACTAAAAGCCACTCTTCTCTTCCATGCCATAATTTTCTTCAAGGGATTGAAGAATCCTTTCATTGCTCTAAAGTATACTCATAAAAGACAAATATTATCTACAGTAATTTGGATGACTGGATCTATTTTTGCAGCTCACAAATTATCTAGGACCTTACAGATGGTAGCTTGATGGTAGTGTAGATGGAATGCACTCACAGGTTTTATATATATAAATTTTACACACACACACACGTTTTTCTGATGAACTTTGTATTGCAGACCTCAAAGGCTTCAGACACATATTTATTATTGGGTAACTAACCTTTCCATTACAGTACTGTAATGTTCGCTATAGTGAAAGGTAGTCATGGGAACCTGAAGATAACAGCACTGGTGATGTTCTGATCATATTTCACTATGAAATTACACAAATCCCAGTTTAGAGTGTCAGTGGTGCCCTTCACCAGTACACGGCTTTTGTGTCAGCCTGCCACAAAGACTACATACATTCCCCCCTCACACCTGGTCACAGACTTAATTACAACATAAAAGTTGCGGCTTGTAGCGGAGCATGGGTTCTGAAACCTTTGGAGAGGGGTCGGTTTCAGAGCTCAGACTCCAGGCTGAGATGCAACATCAAAGTGCTGCCTCCACTCTTATGTTCTACCCATCCATTTTCTCTATATATTCTTCAGTAGATAATCGTAGGCGCTTATATTACACTTTTCATCACTAGATCTCAAAGCACTTTAGAAAGCAGGGAGCTGGGCAAAATTTTTCAACCAAAACTCTCCCACCCACCCCCCTCAATGAAATATGCAGATTTGGTGACAGTGAAACATTTCACGGATGTGTGTCAACGTCACTGAGTTGTTTGGACTGAAAAAAAAACCACACCTTTTTCAAATCTAAATGTTTCAATTTTTCCATTTGAAATGACTTTGTTTCTGTCTCCTTGAATTTTTTGAAAATGCATGTTCAATATGTTAAAAAATGCTGAGACTCAAAACAGAATGTTTCATTTTGTGTCTAAGGAAACCTTTAGCTTGACCAAAAATGATTTTTTAAAAAACTTTTTGATTCACCAAAATGTTCAGTAAATGTTGTTTTCTGCTTCAGCTAAACTCACCCTTTTTAAGGTGAATGTGATATTGTATATTTGGAGAGTTATGATGTTATGATGTAGTAAAACAGCCAACATTAAGGCTGATCCTAAAGCACTTCCTTGTGTAACATGTATGTATAGGACAAGTGTATCTGTGCACCATCACTTGCTGCAATTGAAGAGGCACAGTTGTTTAAAGCAATTTTTGGTTAGGTTTTTGCTTCCAGGTTCACATTTGGATTTGGCTTCCAGAAGAAACGAGTTTTGGTCAGCTCGGTTTACTCTTGCAATGGCATTGTCCCAAATAATAATAATAATCACATGAATTAGCACATTCCCATCACTTCCAGAAATTAGAGGGCTGATTGGAGTGGGCGGGAAAAGATGGCTGGGACCATTTCCTGCTTATGTGGAGAAAAAGAGGGAAAAAGGAAAGTTGATAAAGCAAACAGAGCACCAGCTTCACTCTAACCTTACTTCATGCCACCTTCTAGGCTTGGAACGGGCCTCCCACTTTGTCAGCTAAATACACTTCCTGCCCCCCATCAGCCTTCCTAAACACGCCATTTTTCTATGGCGCTGTTCCAAGCTGGTCTGGAGGCTGTCTCTGGTCCTCATTTCATGGGAACAGCTGAACGGAATAATGTGGTTACCAAATCGTGGTCTCTGGATCTCCAGGGGGCTCTGGAGCACTTGAGAAGAGCTGGACAGAGCTATCTAAGGTACGTAAATGGCCTTCACCACTACAGTACCCGAGCACCTCACAATCTTTTCACGTGTTTACCCTCACAACACTCTTGTGAGGTGGGGCAATGCTATTATCCCCATTGCATGGATAGGGAACTGAGGCAGAGAGAGACTAAGGGCCAGATTTTCAAAGGCATTTAGGGACTTAAGGAAGCAGGTAGCTGCCTAGTGGGATTTTAAGGAGTGTCTAGGTTGTTAATTCCCATTTAAACCAAGGGGCAGTAGGTGCCTAGGCATTTTTGAAAATCTCATTAGGCACCGTCCACATCTATGGGTAGCTAAATACCTTTGCAAATCTGACCCAAAGGGACGTGCTCAAGCTCACAGTGGAAAGCTGTAGGAAAGCCAGGACTTGACCCAGAGCTTCTGTGTCTGAGGCGAGTGCCCTAAACACTGCATCAGCCTTCATCTCTAAGTGACATGGGGCCAGATTTTCAGAAGCACCCAGCAGCTCCATTGTGATACGTGCAGTCATCATGCAACATGCAACCAACATTCTGGTCTGACTCCGCTTTGTTCCAGACCATCTACATTCACAAATACTAAGCAATAATAATGCATTTGTTCCTTCTCATGCTTGACTCCTCTGCCCACCTTTCCACTCTCCATATATTTGAGACTCTCACTCGAGCTGCTGACTCTACTGATCCACTCTCCAGTGCCCATGCTGGGCTGATTCAGCATTAAGAAGGAAGCGCCTCTTCTCAGGGAGGGATGGGAGGTGCTGGTTTGAGTGGTTTTAATCCCCCACCGTTTTCCCTTTTTATCATCCAGAGGCTGGAATATCACAGAAGAAATAGGCTGCAGCTGTGTTGGGGGGAAAATAAAGCAAGTCACGCCTCAGCAATTTATGGACAGTTTCCCATTAATAAGAGATAATGGAGTGCAGTTCAATAGATCTGGAATTGTAACACTCGCTCTGAAGAATGGGGAAGGGAATTTGACAATAGCTCACTCCTCTCTCAGAAACAGCATCAATGTGGTTTTGTATATCTATTGGAGGCTGGTTTTAGATGGTTTTAAATGGTTTAACTGTGCAGCACATTAGAAAACGCAGGTGTATAAAGCTATTGGAATGACCCAGTCAGCAATGATTTGTATGACTCCCAGCAATGAGGTACAATGCCAGAGTTAATGAATGCAGGGACTGTTTTACCCTGTGATAAATGAAGGGGAGGAGGGTAGCTCCCTTTTATGCACACCCACCCAGCCAGTTAGCTATAAAATCCCTCTTAGTAGCTGTTCTCTATGTGCTTTACCTGTAAAGGGTTAAAAAGTATCACTGTTATGCATAGGTAAAAGGAAGGGAGTGGGCACCTGACCAAAAGAGCCAATGGGAAGGCTAAAACTTTTTAAAATTGAGAAAAAACTTCCCCTCTGTTTGTCTGTCTGTCTGTTCTTGGGGAAAGGCAGACAGGGCTGGAACTATGCTGTAAGAAGCTTGGGGCCAGGTATGAAAAATCATCAGTATCATACCTAGAAACTACTCATTAGAAACTCATGCAAGTAGATCAGGAAATGTCTAGGAAGATGCAATCAGGTTTATCTCCTTTTATTTCTTTATGGCTCGTGGACTCCTCTGTGCTAACCCCAAATGCTTTTGTTTTGCTTGTAACCTTTAAACTGGACCTCAAGAAAGTTATTCTTGGTGCTTAATCCTTGTAAGTGGTTTTTTTTTTAATCTAGCAATAGCCTGAATTTCCAGATGTATTTTCTTTCTTTTTGTTTTTAATAAAATTTACCTTTTTTAAGAACAGGATTGGATTTGTGTGTCCTAAGAGGTTTGTACACGTGTTGTTTAATTAGCTGGTGGCAACAGCTGATTTCCTTTGTTCTTCTTTCTCAGCTCTTCCCCGGGAAGGGGGGTGAAAGGGCTTGAGGGTACCCCACAGGAAGGAATTCCCAAGTGTTCCTTCCTGGGTTCTCAAAGAGGTTTTGCACTTGGGTGGTGGCAGCATCTACCCATCCAAGGTCAGAGAAAAACTGTAACTTTGGGAGTTTAATAAAAGCCTGGAGTGGCCAGTATTAATTTTTAGAATCCTTGCGGGCCCCCACCTTCTGCACTCGAAGACCAGAGTGGGGAATCAGCCTTGACATACCCAAATTCCCATGCATCCACACTCCCCATGTTAATGCCTGCGTTAGGGACTCCAGCCTATGACCACTGGAGCTGGCACCGTGACAAGGGCACTACCTGATCTCGGGTGAGCCAGGGATTGATTTCATCTCCCCTTGTAAAGGTGGCTGGAGACGTGCTGTAAGAGTAGTGCTTGGCGAGGCAAGGTCTTTGGAAAGATTGGGCTCCACAGCCAGGCTCATTGGACTGGGTTGGATTCCAAACGGGAGGGATTTTCTGTTTACGTTCTAATGGTGGCAACTTATTTGACTCTCCCACCCTAAATACTAACTGTTGAGGAGATGATCTTGCAGATGACAGTTCTTCATTGCACCACACAACAGGCAGGCTTCTAACATCAGGATGTTACAACGGACCATCATCTGAAGTGGTGCAGTACACCGTGACATAATAGCAGCAGAGATATTACCATAGCAATCCAGACCCTGGTTCATCAAGTCCCCTATCCGGTCTTTAACAGGGACCAGGGCCAGATACTTCAGAAGACAGTGCACGAAGGCGGGAAATTATGGAATAACAAGCTCACAGGGGAGCATTCTTCTGGACCTGTCAATTAGTGTTGGTTTCTTCCCTCTGTCTTCTCCACATCCTAATGTAACTGTGGATTCTCAATGAATTCTCACTGTTCTTATAGTCTATGTCAGTGTCTAATCCTTTTCTAGATCCTTCTAACCTGTGATATGGTGTTCCCGTGAGTTCTACAGCTCAATTATGTATTTTATAATTAATATTTCCTCCCATCAGTTTTCAATATACTGCCTCTCAATCTCATGGGTTGTTTCCTTATTATTGTATTATGAGAAAGGGCAAATAGGATATCGATACATACACCTTTCCTCTATCATTCATGTTTATATACTTCTTCCACGCCCCCTCTGATACATCTGTTTAAACTGTACAGGCCAGTATATTCCAGTCTCTAATTGTATGGAAGTCTCTCAACTGCCTCTAAGCATGTTAATTGAACTTCTCTGGAGCCCTTCTAAATTTGCGATCCCTTTTTTAGCTAGGGTGACCAGAGCTGCACACACTGTTCTCAGAATTAGATCCCATTCTTTAAGAGTACTGAGATTGTTTGCTATCTCGGCTGCTGCATATTGAGAATAGCTCTCCCTCCCCCACAAGCTGTCCACAATGACAGCATGAAAATGTTAGAAACAGATTTTTTTTTTTAATTCTGTCACGCAATAAGGTACTTGCTCAGTGATGAAATTCCAACACATATTAGATTGATAGCAGAAAGGGGTAAGTCTTTTTTAATTCCTTGGCTATTTGCATTAGCCGCTATCAAATCATCTCCTTGTTGATAATCTGTAAGAAAAGGGCCCCAAGCCCCCGAGTTCAGATGTGGATCCAAACTTCTCCAAAGACTGAGAGCATTTGGACTGGAGAGTGGGAGAATGGTGTTGATTATAGAAATGGCTATGAAGCTCAGATCCATAACCTCAAATCTTTGGGTGTTCATATCCATGGGATTTGAATTGGGCTCATCTCCATTGCTACACAGGTTTCTTTCTAGTTTTAATAAAGAAAGCGCCAACCTGCTGGCTCATGCAGTGTCCAAGAGAATCAATGGAACATACTCGGGCAGCAGGTAAAGAATTTATCATGCGGCGGCTGAGTATTTCGGCACATGTGCCCATTGCTAGCAGGCGTAGATGCTGCAAACAGAGATGCACGTATGGTACAGCATCCAAAAAGGACAGCAAGGTTGTGGCTCAAGCGGCAACACAATTGATCTTAAAAGCAAAGGGCCCCAAGATACATGAAAAATAAAGGTGTGGGGGGGAAGTGCTGGAGGGTTAGAGGAGTCTGAAAAGAAGTAAACTGAGTACATCCCTGTAGAAAGGGCACCATCCCCTCTCAAGCACCCCCTTTTGGCTAAGTATGGCTCGGCTGTGGCCTGCCTCAGTTTCCCCTTCTCCCCCCACGAGGTCACCTAAACAGCCTAGTCAAGAAGAGCCAAACAGTAGCACATCTCCTTTAATAAAGCCTTCCAAAGGAAGCACTTGTACAATGTATTAACAGCTCTTACCTCACAGCCCAGCTAAAACTTAAACATCCCAAATCAAAAGTCTCTAGGTTGCAGGAGCAGCTCCTTCTGCTGCAAGGCCTCAGACTTCTCTACTGCCTGCAGTCTTTCCCCTGTTTGTTCAAGGTCTCTCCCTAGTCTCCTCTTCCTAGTTCAGGCTCCCTGGGACCTCCTCTTCCTCCAGGCTTCCTTTCTCTTCAGGAACTTCCCCAACCAAGCTTTCCTAAGCCATTTATTAGGCCCAGGTGCTCCTTCAAACTACTTAGATCCTGGCAATGTAGAAGGGCAACAGGAAAGACTGTGTTTTGCATCTCTTAACACATAGTAAGTGCATCGAATTTACTTTTGAAACGTCACCCAGAATTTCAAGAGGCACCCGACAGACTTTTAAATCACTCTGATGAAAACTAGCTTGCTTAATGAGAGACAAAAGTAAATTACTTAATGATTATTAATCTCATGCACAGATGCAATCACTTCCCAACCGAGATTTTTATTAAAAAAAAAATCATTTAGATTATTTTGGGAAGACGACAATTCTTCTTCTTGACTTCCCCTCCTCTCTATGTATTTTAATTTGCATAAACAAGACATTAAAAACGGAGAGAAAACACTTTAAAATACAATTACTCCGTCAACAAAACCTGACTTTGCAGAATACAACTGCACCACTGAGATCTAAAAAAATAAAAAGACTGCACCTCCTCTTTTCTGGTATAAAAAAAAAACACGTATTGCTTCTAAAACGATTGCTGTTTAAATTTATGTTTTAGAATCCTGGAATAATTGAACATGTATCAATATTCTTTTTAGATGCACTGTGGCAGAAAGTGCAGGAATAAAAAGCCCATACCAGGTACCAACCAAGGTATTTCATTTAACATCTCACCATGTTTAGAAGTCAAAAGCAGACACCTTCCTATTATCCTGCTGTGCTTGTCACTGGGAGCACTTTGTTCCATTAGAAACTTGTTAATTGCTACCTTAGTAACAAAGGAACAACACACTGTGTTGCTACTATTAGAAGTCTGTGTAGATTGCTTGCCCTTGGAAAGGCAGTGGGGATTAATTGACTATATATTCTTAGCAGAAGCAATAAAGATGCGTAATCAGTTGTATGTCGGTATTTATTAATGGAGATCCTCAACACATTTGACATAAAAAACAGTTAATCAAAAGCTATACCATATGTTGCAATAAAACATGAACTGAGTTACAGGATTCTTGAAGAAAAATCCAGCCTTTGTGTGTGTATCCAACTACTGAAAAACTGGCCTCGGAGACATAAAAAAACCAACACCACTGCATGGATTATGTGGCATTATTCTTGTAGCTCATAAGAAAACAGAGATGCAGATTCAAATGTAAACCAGAGAAGAAGCAGCCCATTTTCTCAGAATTACACTGTGCTGTTACATTTGTTAGACAATAAATAACTCCTCTTCCCACTACCGGTAACACATAAACTGAAAGATTTCCTCATCCATCCTTCCTTCCAAAGCAGAGGCTTCATGCAAATCTCTTTAGGGTTACCTAAAACAGTGTTTTCATACCAATCCCCCAGAACCGATACTTGATTTCCAAAAGAAACAGTGAGGCATCAGATTAAAAAGTGCTAATCTGCAGTTAAAATTAGAGACAGACTGAAATAAATGTGAGTTTTATAGTGCCAGCTGTATTTGTGTGTAAAGAAAATAAATTAGCCCTATATTTGCCTAACATACATCATCTCTGGAGATCATGCAGCCTTCACCTTGCCAGTGTATACATTTTAGGTAGTTATATAGCTCTAATTTCTGTACACCAAGACCAGAATTTCCAACAACTGGGCCGGGATTTCAATAGAGCTGAGCTTTAAGATTCCGGGTGCTGATTCCTTTGAAAACCAGGCCATTAGTGTCACAACCTGAGCTGATGGCGCTGAGTGCTTTTGGAAACCTGGCCCTTATTTAAGTATCTAAATGGGAGCTGAGCTCTTCTGAAAATCAGGCCATAGTGATAGGAGTATGGAATCAAACATACAGTGCACAGTGCTTAGGTCCATTAAGTCTTCAGTGCAAAGCAGGCAAATGTAATCGATCCAGCCCCCTCCAGTGGTGTAAAGCCACCATAGTGGCTCCCATGCCACCTCTTCCCCCAAATGCTGCCCACGAAACACCGTGCCCAAAAACACAAGTGCATGAGTGGCTACCAAGCTGAGAGCAGCAAAAAGGAGCTGAAGGCTCAATAGATACCACTTCTTTATGTGTTTTTTATTTAAATAATCATCACTTACTGATGCAATATCTGAGGAAAGCAACCAATGGTTGTGCACAGACCCTTCCTCTTCTGGATGAGGTTAGAGATGGGCCCAAGCAGCACACCTCTGTTCTAGAACCGAATGCTCTCGAAGCCTGGGGATGAAGGTGGGGTTTCGGATCTGGAGTTCCCTTTGAGACTAAGGGCTAGTCTACACTACCCGCCCGGATCGGCGGGTAGAAATCAATCTCTCGGGGATCGATTTATCGCGTCTCATCTAGACTGATAAATCGATCCCCGAATCGACGCACGTATTCCCACCTCGTCAGGAGGAGTAAGCACCGTCGACGGGGGAGCCGCAGCGGTCGATTTGCCACCGTCCTCACAGTGGGGTAAGTCGAATAGGATACGTTGAATTCAGCTACGCTATTCGCGTAGCTGAATTTACGTATCTTAAATCGATTCCCCCCCCAGTGTAGACCTAGCCTCAAGCTCAGCTTGAGCCAACAAAAGACGATTGGCATATAGCACCCGGAACAATATCTTTGCTACCAGGGAAACGCTCCCAGCCGTAGACAGAAACCGTTTTCCCTACCTCTGCCCCCTTTTCTTTGTCCAGGTACCACGTCTCAACTGTACCAGACTGTGGTTTTAGTCAGGGCGACCTCTCACCTCAAGCACATTTGGTGCAGTTTTCTTGTCCTTTAATTTCCCAGCAGGGATAACAGTGTTTTATTACCCCAAAATTCAAAACAACTGTATTTTAACCAAATTGTCACATAACTAAAATGCAAATGAGGCTTTGTGCATTTGACCATTTCCCCTTGTTCACCAGCAGGTGCTGGCAGAGAGCTCCCTCCTCTCTGGAGCCCATGTCCACCTACACTTCTCAAACGGCCCTGATCAACTCTCCTCCCTGCTCCCTGTTCTCCAGGGCTTCACCTTACACATGTCTGGAGACAGATTTAAGATGGACCAAGAATTAACATAATAAATATCTTCCCTATTTAAGAAATATGGTCCAGATGCTCTTTCACACACATTGCTAACAGGAGGGAACAATTTCTGTTTTTCGCCTGATGTTAACTCAAATCAGTATAGGGTGACCAGATCACCACACACAAATATCAGGACACATTGGGGTGCCATCAGCCCCGCCCACAGTCCACCCCTTCTCCTCCCAGGCTCCGCCCCCACTCTGCCCCAGGTCCCGCCCCCTCCCTGCTCGGCCCCCTCCACCATGCCCTTCCTCATCCCCCGGCCTGCTGCTGGCTTGCTGCGTCCCTCCTCAGTCCCCCCGCCCCCCACCACTCACCTCCCCGCCCGCTTGCTAGCCTGCCCGCTGCTCGTCTTTTCACTCCCCCGCCTGCCACTCAGCCCTACGGCGCCGACTTCCCCTCTGCTGGGCGGGTGTTCGCCCACCCCCCGCCTTTTCCCACCCCTGCACCGCCCTCGCTCCACCCCCATTCTACCCCCTTCCCCTATCCCCTGCCTCTTCTCCATCTCCTCCCGAGCGTGCTACATACCCACTCCTCCCCCCTCACTCCTGGAAAGTGCTAAGCACTGCCAAACAGCTGTTAGGTGGTGGGAAGCGCTGGAGGGGGGAGGAGCAGGGATGCAGCATGCTCAGAGGAGGGGGGAAGAAGGAGGCGAGGAGGGGGGAGCTTGGCTGCAATTTTTCCCTGTGGGTGCTCCAGCCCCGGAGGACCCATGGGGTCAGCACTTCCCTCCCGCTCGCCTCCTTACCTGAATATTGGGACAAATGGTGTCCCAATCGTACATTGATCGGGACGCGAGACAAAGGGCTAAATATTGGGACAGTCCCGATTTTATTGGGACATCTGGTCACCCTAAACCAGTAATGAAGTCAGGAGGGTCAGATGGATTTAAGAGTGTGCGGGATTAAACCAGGTTTAGATAACTGAGAAATAAATGCACTGACTTAATTAGCTCTCTTGAAATAAATTATTACACAGTGCTTATTTCCAGCTCTCTTATGAACCCATAAAGAATTCTGGAAACAAGTCTTTATAGTTTTGCCTCCCTATTGCATTTATGATGAATAATGAGATCTTAATTAATGAGTCCCAGATTTTTGAAGAATGTGAATAGTTAAAGGATAGAAATGTCATTTTTGGGAGGGGGGACTCGGAGTTGAAAAAAAATCAAGAAAAAGAAGATCTGTTAGCCACAACTATTCATTTTTACTCTACTTCTGTGAAGTTCTAATAGGTGTCTGCCCTTCTCTTGAGTACAGAGGTGTGGCCTACAAAGACTACCAGCTGCGTGGTCCCAAGTGGATCATAGCACATCTCTATGGTCTACATAAAGACAAGGGCAGCTGCAAGCTGCTCTAGTTTTCATGTAAATTAGGCATGATCTTCAAGCTCGCACAGTATTACTTGTGCAGTTCCATTCTAGTTACTGACATACATGGAATAGTTTCCTGTTCAGACATTATAAGTCCTGATACATTAGAAGAACCAATTTTCCTTAAAAAGCAGCTGCAAACACCGTGGTTAAACCTTTCACCCAGGTATTCAATATTTCTATACCTCCTGAGGGAGATATCCAGCGATCTCTTTTGTATAAAGGTAGTGGCATTACCATTCTTATTAATTATAAAATCAATCTCTAACCTGACTGTGAGAGCAAAGATTGGAGGGGGTCTTGTTAACATGAGATTAAAATTTACAAAGTCTAATTATTTTGTAAGAGAGTCTCAGACTGCATTTAGATCTGTACCTAGTGTGTCTGCATTAACCACATGGGTAACAGATATTTTGTTGTCGCTGATAAAGAACATGTACACTATGTGCCACTTCATTTACAAAACGGTGTTATCATGCCTTCAGATTACACAGCTGGGTGCCTGGCGGTTCCGAGTTCTAATCATGACTCGGCCAGTTACTCCATGTTGGTTTAGTTTCCTCATTTCTAAAATGGGGATAATAATTGGAGCTAGTTGGAAAATTGTTTTTATTTCCGATGAAAGTTTTGGAAAAAAATATTTGTTATTTCCGGAGGGCCTGCCTAGATGGCCGTTTAGTGCACGGCAAGCTGGGATGTGACTCTTCAACACTCCAGCCTACCATGCACTATGTGGGGATATGGACCCCGCTTCTGTGAACTAAAAGTTTTATAGCATGCTTACAGCAGTAGATCAAAGTGCACCACAGAGCTCTTCACATGTGGTAGCAGGTTCCAGACGGCCACTTAGCCTGCAGCAGGCCAGAGTGCTGTAGATTTGCACTACAGTTCGCTGCACACTAAATTACCATATAGACCATGCCCTCAGTTTCATCCAAATTTTTCTCTGTTTTGACAGAAACCTGAAAATGTTCAATGAAAACTTGAACATTTATATTTTTGGTTTTCAGCAACTCAGAATTGGAAATTTCAAGTTTAAAACCCAAATTTCTTGTTTTACAATGAAATCCCCCAAAATTTGACCAAACCAGAAATTTTTCACAAGATAAATGTTTTTCCCCCCTGAAAAAAGCCATTTTCCTTGGAAAACCTTGACAGAATTATTTTAACTAATTCTAATAAGACGATCCCCCTGCTTTATAAGCATGTTGTAAATATGAATATGTTACTGTCTGTACAGTGCTTTGAACACAGAAAGCACTGTAGAAGTATTAAAGGTGCCACTTAGTTTATTAATACTGTATAGCTAAAACCTTCCATGCAGTCAAAAAGCCCTCTTTCTGTATATATCTATTGAGGAAAATATTGATACAAGAGCTCATAGCAACTTTGTCTACACTAGAGAAATGTACTGTGCTATCCCTATAACTATGGCAGCGTATATTATATCCACACTTAGAATGCTTGAAATGATTTACCAGCCTGCTAAATCTGCTTGGAGCAAAATATGTTTTAGCAGGGCTAAAATACAGATCAAGACTGAGCCTTCTCAGCCTATCCCACGTTAATGGTAGTCTGAAGATACAGACTACTGGCTGTTGTCACATAATGCACTCGTATCCTTTTGCGATCTCCCAGAATGCATGGCTTCTGGGAGTCATACTGGGAACTGGGGAGAGGTCACTCAGACCAGTGGTTTAGAGCAGTGCTGGTCTTCAGGGCAAACATGCAAAGCTTCTTAACACGAATGTGAGTTGTCATAACTATGAAGGGAAGGGTAACAGCTCTCTGTGTACAGAGAC
>NW_020664483.1:9910160-9940317 GCF_002925995.2 Terrapene triunguis | reverse complement strand
CTACATTTGAACCCTAAAGTTCAAAGTGGGGATCCAGCCTTGACATGAGTGCTGATCCGCTTGCACTAAAAACAGCAGAATACAACTGGTTTGGTTAGAAATGGTTCCATTTTTTAGGGCAGATGGGGCCTCAGAAGGCCTGGGTAGCTTAATGGCATAGACAGTCGGTCACTTCTAGCTTAGTGCTTTGAATGTGTGTCTTGGTACGAAGGAAGTTTATAAAGACACTAGAGGGAACTGAATGGCCCAGGGGATTGGTTATGGTATATATAGCTTGTTATGGGTTCAAATCCAGCTCAGGTCAGCAGTGACCAAAAATGTTACCGTTGGCTTTGCGTGGCCCTGTGTGGAATGAGTCTGGAGAACCAGATTTTTAAAGGTATGTAGGCACCTAAAGATGCAGATAGTCATCTAGGCACTTTTGAAAATCCCACTAGGCACCTATCTGCAACTTTAGGCACCTAAATACCTTTAAAAACCTGGCCCCAAGTGTTTACACCCCCAATGCACCCTGTGTTCTCCTTCTTGACGTTACCGCAAGGACAGCTTGTGCTAAACAAAGATGTTCTTTTGTTCTTCGCTTCCCCCATCAGCTCACAAACCAGAGCCTGCTCCGGCAGCAGCAGATCTCTGTTCTGAACAGCACCCAATGCGCCCTGCATTGCTGTGATGTCTCCAGATACCTTCCACACCCTTACATCCCAATAGCAGCTACCCCACCCCTCTCACTCCACCCAGATCTGGAACCCTTTTTGGCTGGTTCAGCAGAGTGTTGAAGCAAAAGGGATGGAGTCTGACTGATCCTTTCTCCCCAGATGGGGTCCGACCCAATAAGGCCTGTTGGCTGAGAAGGGTGGGCAAAGCTTGTGCTGCTCCGTGCTTGTATTGTCCCTGTTCTGTGGATAAAATGACGACTTCTCTGTGATGTAAAAATAAAACCTTTCATTATGCTACAGAACAAAGCAATTAGAAAAAGACCTCCTTGGAGGAACCTTGCTGTTTATTATTAGTATCATCACTGTAGCAAACCAGCTTGTTAATTCAAAGTTTCATGTATAAGCTGCTTTGACATATGCACTTGGCTCTTCTGGAGTTTTGTAATGCTCTTTTTGTACAATTTATTCCTATTTCATTGGGGAGCGGGGGGTGTTTCTATCTAAATTTGCTTTAGGTGCGAAGAAAAAAAATGTGTGAATTTGCTGGTTCTGAACATCTTGTCCTTCTGATGTATACATATCTGTTTGTTCAGCGCAGATGCATTATTAGCAGCAGAGTAATTTTAGCCCTAAAGTGGTGGGGAGGGATGGAGCAAGGCGCTGGTATAAGGCATACACAAAAAGGGAGTGCTATGATCGATACTTGGGAAGCTACTAGAGTAATGTATAAAACATTCAATTTGCGAGTACCTGCAGGATGAAGGGGTGATCACTAGCAGCCAGCATGGATTTACCAAGAACAAATCAGGCCAACCCAGCTTGATTTTCTTCTTTGACAGGATAACTGGTTTGGTGGATAGGGGAATGCAGTGGACATAATATACGTGGATTTCAGCAAAGCTTTTGACACAATCCCACGTGACGTACTGATAAGGAAGCTGGAGAAATGCAGGCTTGGCAGAGCTACCATTAAGTGGATACATAATTGGTTAAACAACTACAAACAAAGAGTAACTATTAATGGAGTGATGCCAGGTTGGAGGGAGGTTTCAAGTGGGCTTCCACTGTTCTGTTCTGGGTCCAGTGTTGTTTAACATCTTTATTAATGGCCTGGATGTAGGTATAGAGAGCACACTGATCAAATTTACAGACGACACAAAGGTAGGAAGGTTGCCAACACTCTGGAGGATAGCACTAAAACTGAGGGGGATCTTGATAAATTGGAGAACTGGGCTACAGACAACAAAATGAAGCTCAACGAAGACAAATGTAAGGTGCAACACTTAGGGGAGAAAAACCAAATGCACCAATACAGAATGGGGGATAACTGGCTTGGCAGCAGCATTGCTGAGAAGGATCTGGGAGTTGTTTTGGATTTCAACCTCCGCATGAGTCAGCAATGCGATGCTGTTGCAAAAAAAAGCAAATGCAATTTTATGTTGCATTAATAGAGGCACAGCAAGCAAGTCACAGAAGGTGATAGTATCACTCCACTCAGCGCTGGTTAGGCCTCAGCTGGTGTTCTGTGCCCAATTTTGGTCACCAAGTATAAAAAGGACGAAGAAACTGAAAAGGATCCAGAGGAGAGCAACAGAGATGATCAAAGGGATGGAATGCAAGTCATGAGAGCAAAGGCTGAAGGAACTGGGTATGTTCAGTTTGGAAAAAAAGAAGTTAAGGGGGGATATGATAGAGGTCTTCATATACTTGAAAGGCTGCCATAAAAAAGATGGAGAAAAGTTGTTCTCTTTTGCCACAGAAGGCAGGACAAGAGGCAATGGGTTCAAACTACAGCACAGCAGATTTAGATTAAATCTCAGGAAAAGCTTCCTAACTGTAAGAACAGTAGGACAATGGTACAGACGCCTCGGGAGATTGTGGAAGCATCTTCCCTGGAGGTTTTCAAAAGGAGGCTGGATAGCCATCTGTCTAGGATGGTTTAGACACAACAAACTAGATGGTTTAGACTAGATGACCCTTCTAACACTATGATGTTAACTTACATTGATAACTGAAGTTTTTACAGTGATAACTTTTTGGACAACCCCCCTGTGACAGGTTACTCCCTCACTCCAGGGCACCACCTGATGTAGTGGGATACCACTGAGCCCACTTCAAGCCTCTAGTGCACGCCCAGGTAGGGCCACACCCAGCTGCAGAAAGGCACAGACACTGAAATCAGCTCTGCATGGGAAGAATCAGCTAGGGGATTGCCCAGCACTCAAGTGCACAGCCCCTCTGGGGTGCAAACCCCAAATTGTGCTGTCTTGCACTGCACAGAGATCTGTACAGCGCAAGCTCATGAAATTCATCCCCTCCCTCAATGTGGAGGAAGATCTGCACAGCTTTTTGCCCCCTCAGTTATGAATTGCACAAACTGGTTTAGAGAAAACAAAAACAAGTTTATTAACTACAAAGGGATAGATTATAAGGGATAGCAAAGAGACCAAAGTAGATTACTGAGCAAATAAAGCACACACGCAAACTAAGCCTAATACACTAAAGAAACTGGCTACAAGTAATAAGTTCTTACCCTAAATGTTGTTTAAAGCAGGTTGCAGAGTTTCTTGAAGACAAACCGTTCTTGCTTGCAGTTTAGAACTCCAGATATTCCATTCACAAGCCAGACACCTTCCAGCCTGGGTCCAGTCCTTTCTTTCCAAAATCAGTCTTTGGTGTTTTCAGCAGTCATCTTGGGGATTCAGTGAAGAACTGACCCTGATTAACTCACTTCCCTGCCTTAAATAGGATTTACATTTGTTGGGAATCCTTTGTTTCCCAGTTTGAGCCCCACCCCCTTTGTGGAAAAATATTATCAGTCCAAGATGGAGTCCAGTACCAGGTGACATGATCACATGACCCTGCCGTGTCAAAGCAGCCATAAATCCTCAAGAAGACTTCCCAGGAAGCTGGAAGATTAGCATCTTCAAATCCTATTGTTCTCCCTAATGGCCCATTGACTAACCAGCCAGACTGATTGCATTTTGTCTGGTTGGTGTTCCCCAGGTGCAAACACTTTTGTAATTGATACATAGTCCATCTTCCTAACTTTAGATACAAAAATGATACATGCATACAAATAGGATAATCATAGTCAGTACATCATAACTTTTCCAATGATACCTCACATGACCCATCTTGCATAAAATACAACTTAGTTATGCCATATTCATATCACAATATCTCTATGAAGAATATGGGGCTTAGCATCACCCCCCAACACACACACACACACACACACACACACACACACACACACTGTGTTCCCCCCAGGCTATAATTTCTAGATACTCCATATCCTTGCTGGCTGGGTTGTTGTAGCATATGGGGCAGATATTTTAGTTTGACCCCTGTTTCATACAGACCTCTGTTCTGCTCTGCGTTACAGGTATTGCTATAAGTTTATATTTTAAAGAGTTCTGAAACATGTATTGCCTATATATAAAATGCTTCAAAGTAGTAGGACTACGCAGTTACAGAAAATAAGTTGCAGTTTGTTTTTTTTACTCTGGTTAGGTCTGGCCTTGAATCCTATGTACTCTACAGGAGCAGAAAAGCTTAATCCGCGTGGCTCACTGTTATTAGGCTACTGAATCAAATTGTACTGCCATGTTAAACTGTTTGAGACATTTTAGTTTGAGCCCTGTTTCACACAGTCCCCTGCGTGTGTTTCTCTCTCGCGCTCTGGTCTGTATTACAGCTCTGTTTGTACTACCTGAAGTAATAAACAAATCCTGTACCTTCAACGACCAGAACGTGAATTTGAAGCATGTCACACTGGCTCTGTGGTGACCCAGATGAGGTTCTTCCCCCTATTTGGTCCTGGTCAGCTGTGTGAGAGTCCCTCTGCCGTCCTCTCAAGGCTCCACAGTGGCGTCTCAGGTGACGTTGACCACAGGAATTTGTATTTAATACAACGGCAGTGTGTATATGCACGTTTGCCAGAGATGCCATGGCCCCTTCCCTGTTTTCTATTTCTTCCTGCATCCCCCATCCAAAGTCTTTCCTCACAAACCCTCTCTCTCCTCCACATTCACCTCAGGTCTTCTGTATCCAGTACTTTTCCACCTCCCCCTGTTCTCACTCCCCTAGGTGCTCTGTCCCCACTACAGTCCCTTGCTTTCCCTCCCTTTGGGTGCTCTGTTCCCCCCCCCCCCATAAACCCTATGTATCCCACCCACCCACCCTGGATTGCCTCCCCACTAGCCTGTTTTCTCCCTTTACTCTGTCCCTTCCATACACACACAAGCCCTTGCCTTCTCCCAGTATTGGTTGCTCTGTTTCCCCCATTCCTTCTTTCATTTGCTTGTTCCATTCCCCCTAACAGGATGCCACCTTCCTCTGAGTGCTGTTTGTCCCTTTCTCCACATAGTCTCTGGCTTTCCAGCCCCCTTTGTGTGCTCTGTTGTGGTGGTTGTTCGAAGAGGGTTATGGGTATTTATTGGTTCAGATAAGCACTGAAGCATCTGGCTACCTATCTGAACCAAACACAAACTCTGAGCCTCTTTGAGGCTTGCCCATCAGGTTTTGCTATGTATTTCTGCACTGCTGGGTTAGGGGTGGCATGTATCTATGGTATCTAGGCGTTTCCAGGACACCTATCAATGTACTACTACTTCTGACATACAAGTCAAACAGGAATTTCAGAGACACCCTCTTGTTAACAACGTATCTACAGCATAACCCCACCCTAACATAAGCCCTTCTTGTCTAGCTAGTTCTTACTAGCCTTTTGGCTGGCATTCCATGATAAGAACAAGTAGCAGGTATTCCCCGCTTTAGGAGAGGTATCAAAGTGCAGCTGAGAACTGGGCCTTGTCATTTTGGAGTGTCATGTCTTTGCACATTATATTCCGGAGCATAATGAGCGGATGGTCTGAAATAATGAAATGCCAGCTCCCTGCTTAATTGTCAAGAGATATACACTTATTTTCTCTGGGAGAGCTGTTATTTTACACAATGACTTTCTTAGCTGAAGTGAAGATGGGAATGGACAAGTCAATTGTTAGCCCTTGATAGATATGGCTCCTTATGCTTGTGAAAAAAATTGTCCATGTAAACGGTAATAAGTCAGTCATGTGTAGTCAGTAATTTAAAACATGATGAAGACATATGGGGCCCAAGACTCAGCTGGTGTATATCTATGGAGATAAAGCAATGCCACTTTTCACCAGCTGAAGTCCTGGCCCATAATATTTTTGTAAGAGAGTGGGGGGTTTTCCGGCCCCTGGAAAAAAAAGACTTTAAAGATTGCCGAGCTGATGTTTGTTAGTATGTTAGTTAGCAGTGATAATCCATAATACACAGCACTAGACAGAGAAAGTAAACTATACCCAACTATATAATAATGTATATAAAGCTGGATTTAGTAGTCAGATAAAATACAGGTAAATTTGGGGTCTACAGATGAAAATTTAGGCTAATTCATCAGAAAAGCTCCTACTAGTGCCATCTATTAGACTATGGAGTAGTCTCCCAAGGGAAGCAGTGGAAACCCATTGAGTCATTGAAGACAGAATGTGACGAAGCTCGGAAAATATACTATAGGGGACCATAAAGTGACTGACCCTAATCCTTGGCAGAGGTCAAAGACTCAACAGCACAACTCATGAAGAAGGTGCAAATGTGGCTTTAAGCCACCTTTGTGTTCCCTTGATCCTGGGGTGGGTGTGCATTAGGCAGGTCCCCTGGCACAAATTAGAGTATCCTAAAGGTTGCTGTAAACTATGCCAATTGCCAATGGCTGCAAGAGACCATTTTCAGACCTGGGGATCGCTGAGGCCCAGGGAATCCCCAGCCACACTCCCTATGCTGGCCATTAGGAAGGGCTGATATTAGAGCTGCTACTACAGTGAGGTAATCCTCCTTGGGCTAACTATACCCACTTTAAGACTGGTTAACAACTACAGTGCAGCTGAGCCCTGGGGTCCCTGTGGATTGTTCACAGACAAATTAAATTGCTGTGTGAATGAAGTTAACTGGCATTGCTGATGGCTGTCTGAACAGCCTGGCCAATGATGGAATGGACATGAAAACTGAACTACCTTACCCTGTCGCCCATAGAGGAAGGCTTCCCAGAACTGAGAGGAAAGCCCATTAGAAGGGAAGTATGGGCAAGCTTGCAATGCCACTGCTCCGGCTACACGTGTCCTACGGACAGAGGACTTCAGTCTCCGAGACTGACAGCCGGGCACTCTTCACAAGCATACACTTGAAATCTTTTTTGTAAGTGTCTGACTAAGAAAAACAAAATAGAGACAAGTAAGAAAAAGCCAAGCTAGGAACTCCATGCTTCACTGGCACTCTTACAGTCTAGAGGGCTAATGCAGATTCCATGCACACTTTGTTAAAACACTCCTGAATTTGGCTGACAAAAATCCCCTGTGCATATGTACAGAATTCAGATTTATAAGAGATCAGACTGCATTGTTGCCATTGTCTTTTAAAGTCCCCCACTGATGATGCCACTCTATACATGTCCAATATGATACGAGCTTTGCTATTTTTTCAGGTTTTCTTTCAAATTTGCATTGCAGCCAGCGTATTTGTGCCCAGAACGCTCTCGACTAACGCTGCATGTTGCGGCCGCCTCTATTCCTTGCTGCAACCATTTCTGCGTGAGCCAGAGATGTTAAGTAATAGCTCCAACCCAGGGCTTGTTTACCATGTCTGTAAAGAGCGGAACACTCAAGGGATCACAGATGTATTGGATAAAGCAGGGAGAGCGTTGGATGCTGGTAAGGGAGTGATGAAAGTGCATATTCAAAGCCAGCCATTAGCTGCTCAGGTACAGCTCACACCCCGCTATTTACAGTGAGACCTGCTTCCATGAAAGAAAAGCACTGGACCAGGAAAGCAGCCTTTTCTTCTATCCTTTACGACAAGTGCTGTGAGATGTTTATACATCATCCGAATCATGCAGAAGGAACTTGGGACTTGTGTGTCTAGTCTGGTCCTCTCCCTTCTGCAGTGGCCAGTACTGACAGAGGTGGGAAATTCGGAAAATGAGCAACCTATTGTGTATTACTGCAGGCGAAACTTGATCCTAAGCCTGCTGAACTGGTTTTATATCAGGCACACGGTGAGGAAAATTTCCTCTTACATTTAAGAGGACATAAGAACAGCACCACAGCCCTATCTCTATTGTGTGTGGGTTTTGAATAAGGCCAAATCTTTTCATAGGGCTTCAACTTAAAATCCTCTGGTCCACACCCAAAAGTAATGCCGGGCTCTCCATGCGGACATATACACAGCCTGTTGAATGCATTATACCAATAATACAGTTCACAAATACGCCTATGTTTTTGCTATGTAATAGAATGTCAATTGTGTGAAATATTACAAGTTTCAATGCCGTCTAATTGTATTTCAATAGGCACAAGATGTATTCCACTGCACAGTGTAGACATTTCATTATATAATATAAATTTACACGCTGTAGTAAATGAATGTGTTCATTATACAGTGTAATTTTTTTCATTGCATAACATTTCCATTTTAGGATTCACTGTAATCACTCCACTCTGTTGCAAGCAAATGTCATTTATATGACACGTAAAAATTCACAGGATTCAATTTAAGCGATTTCAGTCTGAAGTATAAACACATGCAAACCACGTAACACAAATAAACTTACTCCAGATGGCTGCTCATAGCAGATAAAATCAGATTTCTCCATCTTAACAAGCTAAATTCCCAATCCAAACATAGGCCAATCAATGTAGTTTTTGCTGATTAAAATGGCCAGAAAATTAGCATCAATGCAAACATAATAAGTGTAATGAAGTTTTCGTTACTAATAACAGACCAAACATTACATTTTCTGGATGGTTTTCTGACTGAATGTTACCGAGGATCCATAGAGATTCTCACCTGCCTCTCCCAGAAAAGACTTTAACTGTAAATATTTAGAAATAGAATAAAAATTATTGATATAGTAAAACAAATAATCCTAAAAAGCAACTAGGCTACATGTTTTATTTGATCCTATACAGTTACAGCTGTCCTGGGTAGTTACAGTACAGTCCAAGAGCATGAACAAACAGCCAAGCTATTTTGTCTCTGTTGATAACCACCTTATTGCTTTCAGCAGCCAGCAAAATTAAACCTTCAAAATAATTCTCATGTGCACTGACTGTAAACTGAATTCAAATTAAACTAATAAATTCCAAGGGAAGTGTATATCTAGCCAGAGTTCTGAATAGCTTCTTATTTCCACGAAAACTGTAGTCTGCACACACATACATAGACACACAGTTTACGTCTACCCGTATACATCTTGCATGTGCATTGTCTGCCCCAACATGCATACCAGAAGCAGTCACAAACACCTCTCTGCCATTTTCACATAGACGGGTTCTGGCCAGGGGCTACAGAACCTTATGAGATGTCTATATGGTATGTCCATGACCACACATGCTGTCCAGTTTATCTATTTTAGGCACTATATGGCCCACATCATTGTAGTATCTAAGCACCTCACAATTTTTACTCTATTTATCCTTACCACACCCCTGTGAGGCAGGGTAGTGCTATTATCCCCATTTTACAGATGGGAACTGAGGCCCAGAGTGGCTAAGTGACTTGCCCAAGGTCACGGGACCAACTTTCTTCTCCTTATATTTATCTATAGACTAATTGCTCCCAAGTTGCAATTTGGAACCCAAAGTCAGTCTGTCAGACCGTTTCATTACACTAACGTACTGTTTGAAGTTCAGCACTGAAAGTCACACTGTGAAGGGATTGGATTGCTCTGTTTTGCTCAGATGGTGAAGTAGTATTAGAATTAAACTGGGCCACCTGGAGAATTATAAAATAAGTTGTAGCCTTGGGCCAACTCCTCCTCCCTGAGAGTACTGGAGAGACTCAAGAGCAAAGTATTGGAAATTACCCAAAAAGTCTGAACAAACACTCAGATATGTCCAAGCTGAATTACATTTGTGAGAGATGCCTTTGGTTATTCTAACAGAAATATGTTCAGACAAGAACTAGTGATCTTTTAAGGGGGAAATAAAAGTTTAGAAATATTTTTCCTGTATACACAGTGCTTTTCTTTTTATTTTAGTATGTATATAGTCCATCTCCTGTTTTATAACCCCATGTGTTTCTTCCACATCCATTGAACGCAGATTTTATGTTAGATTTAAGAATAAAAATGTTAAGTCTTTTCCTCACGTTGGGTCAAATTCAGCTAAATTCAGCTTACATTAAGCAATTCCTATATAAGTTTCTTGGTCAATTTCTAGGATAACGTAAATGGCACTGTAAGTTATACGTGGGATATAAACTGGTCAGAAAATAAGTTTAAGTGGGTTTAAAAGGCCAAGCAATGAAACTCGCACCAATGTTGGCATTCAGAACATGTGAAAAATAAGATTAATTTACAATGAGCAGGTGGCGAAGGGAAAATAACTAGCAGGCCAGTGTAAGATAAAGCAGCCTCTCTCCCCAGCCTCCATAACACACACACCACTCTGGCTAACAGCAACATCCGTATTCAACACTTTGGTAGCACTTTTTATCTGTAGATCGCCACGCTCTTTACCAAGGAAGGTAGGGGCAATTATTCCAGTTTTATAGATGGGGAACAGTGAGACACACCGAGGGAAAGTTACCTGCCCAAGGTCATATAGCAAGTCACCAGCAGACCTTAGTCTTAGGAGTCTCTTTCTGTGACTCAGCCTTGATTGTCAATTATCACTACAATGCCATACTACCCCAATCTAATATAATGCATGAAACACAGTATCACAATATTTTTGGATACTTTAAAAAATAATAAATTGGTATCATTGGACAGTAATTGCTATGTTATCTGCATTGCAGGTCACTGAGTCCTCTGTGTTGGCTGCTAATTAAATTCACTGTGGGAAGCTCCTTGCATCTCTGTATGATATGTGTCTGCAAAACTGGATGTTGCCCCTAATTGCTTCTCATAACAAGGTTATAAAACTCACGCTGTTATGCCCAGATACAACAGAGGCCTGACAGCAGTACGTGACCTTATACAACATATGTGTGACTGCACCAGTGGGCTTCAGCACAATGCTGTGTATTAGGGGATAGAGCTGCAGCCTTAACTCTGTACTTCCTTGCTTTTAGCTGTTTAAGTTAGAACTTTAAAGCTACTTAGCTTTTGTTTGTAAATGAAGTAAAGTATAACTCAATTTTAAAGGGCCATTCCCCTGATTTATATGATGTGATAAATTTCAAATTCTACACAGCATCTATGAGTAATTTACATGCTTGATTTTCAGTCCTGCTTATACGCTGCAGACACATTGTCTCAGAAATTTGCACCTGGACAATGTCAATATGGGGCTCATTTTCTGTGTAGACCAAACCCGTACACCGTGGGTATGTCCAAAGGTTTCAAAGGCCATGGTGTTCTTATTATTATTCATTATATTTATTATGTTAGTGCCAAGGGGTCAGGATTGGGGCCTCATTGTCCCTGGCACTGTACAAACAAGGTAGAAAAATTAATCAGCATTCCTGTAATTAAAAGGTGCCGTTGAACCCTGACTGGCTTACCTTCCCTAAGAAGAACAACAACTCCGAACTCTTAATGCCAAATTTCTGAACTATAAGGCAAATGAACTCGTAGATTTTTAAGGCTGGAAGGGACCATTAGAACTTCTAGTCTCACCTCCTTGTATAACACAGGTCATTAAATTTCACCCAGTTATGCCTGTATTGAGCCCAATATTTTGTGTTGGACTAAACCATAACTTGCATTTGGCTAAAGCATATCTTCCAGAAAGGCATCCAATCTTGCTTTGATCAGGAGGCTATCCCAATCAAAAGGAGAACACTCTAACCTAAGTGACAGAATGGTTTTGTACCAGTTCTCTGGCAGGGAAATTGTAAAAAGAGGAAATGACTCCTCAGACAACAAAAAAGAATTTAAGGCTCAGAACATTACCTTGCTTGATGCTCTACCTGGAACACCTCAAGCTGCCTGGAATGGAAGACCAGAGCCTCAAGAACTACAGAAGTTACTAAATGTTCACTTTCCTGAAGAATGCAGGAGGAGTGGTAACTCAACAGCCACGTTTCATTCCCTACCGGGAGTTTCCAACATTAATTTCAAGTCCCAGATGCCTTGGCTACATTAGAGAAGTTAGTTCCTGAAAAAACAACAAGGAGTCTGGTGGCACCTTAAAGACTAACAGATTTATTTGGGCATAAGCTTTCGTGAGTAAAAACCTCACTTCTTCGGATGCAAAGTTACTGCCGATGATGCAGCTGCACCAGAGATAGCAGTGTTGCTAATGTAGACAGGAGTCAGATGTTGTACTGCTGTGTCCAGGTTTTTATGGCACGATGGTAAAAATACGTGATTTATGTCTATGCTAGGATCTTAGCACCAGCACAGCTGCACCACTCCTGGTTTTTGTTATAATACAGGAAGTAATTTGTCTAATGTAACTTTATTATAATTATTTATGTTACGGTATCACTCAATGGCACCAGGCAGCTAGATACTGTCGTGCGAGGCACTATATAAACACAAAGATAGATGCCCTCTGTCTCAATGAGCTTATAAAAAGGCTGAATGCTGTATGTTCAACTCCATATAAGTATGTGTTTGCCTACTGACATTTTTTTTAAAAAGGATCTAAGTTATTTATAAAGGATTAACAGGGCTATATGGTAGTGCTGTGCAAAAAGCCCAACAATTCAGCTTCACGGGGGTTCGTGTCAGCGTTTTCGTTGCTGAAATAATTGCTGTTTGTTATGCACAATTCGTGGTGCCTGTGATTGATCAGAAAATTGTTTCTTCTTCCCAGCTGGATGACTGAATTACTTGTAATAGGGAAATACTGAATAACAATTGGTAAACAGTGAATAATTCACTTCCGGTCCAATTTGGGACTCTTTTGTGAATATTTTAACAAATACTAGCCGTTAGCTGAAAAAAAAAACCCCTTGAATAATGAATACTATGACCCAATGGCCAGTTGCAATTTCAATTTGAGTCAAATATTCATGACTATACTTGCAAATCTGTTTTTCTTCATTATTCGACCAACTCTGCTAGTTTTAAGCATGCAACAAAACTTTAAATCAAACAACTTTTTGCATGGTTTTGAGTTTTATAGTGAAAGGGTGAAAGCGTGACTCTATTAAAGTCAACAAGAGCTTTGCCATTGACGTCAATGGAGTCAGGATTTCACCTCAGATTTCTCTCAGGTCTTTTAATAGCACATCTCTCTCAAACAAGCCTCTTTCTGGGGCCCTGAAACAGAAGCAGCAGTGTTGAAAAGACTCTCTTCACCTTAAATTGGCTTAAATTTACTACAATAATTCTGAAAAAGACTAGCGTCTCTGGCTAAATGAAAAGAAGTCATCGGATTTAGTCCTGTTACAGGAAAAACATATGAACTAAACAGGATGCCAAAAACTTGAAAGAGGATGAGTTGGGTGGTGTATCATTGCCCCTGCTGTGCGGCATAACATTAACAATTTTGATACAGAAAAGGCTTCAAAGTACCTATCGGTGAATAAATAAAAGAAAAAGCAGGAAAACTTGTAGAAATCAATGCACAGTGACAAATATAGAAAACATACTGCAGACAGTATGCACCAAATAAACAAAGTTTTATTCTGCACTGATAATGTTTGACCTAACCCTTTATTTAAAACAAAGGAAAAATCAATGGAGGAAACTTTAACCACTCTCCAGAGGAATCAGGATATAGACTATGTCTGTCCCCATCCACAAGCCTCTCCAAAACAGTCAGTATACTCCAGGCCTTTAGAGAGGATTAGAGATAGATCTTGAATTGGTTAGATGTCAAATGTTTGCCCAACAGCATTTCCTCTTCCCTCTTACCCCATAAACTATCCATTTGTTTTTGGCAACACAAAACTAACCAGATTTACAAACAATCCCATCCCTCGCATTTTAATCATCTCAATAACTGGGTTGGACCGTGCGCCAGGGTTTCTAACAATTAACATGCTAGATCTCCAATTGTTTATTAAGTTTTGTCATTATAGATTTTTAATAGCCGTTTTGTTATACTCAAATATAACTCATCATATATAAAGTCATATAAACAAATGTGAACGTAAAATAGCACTGGGTTCAGAAAAAAACAAAAAGTGATGTCAATGCTCCTCAAAACAAAATGTCAGGCACCTTCAAGTTGCAGAAATGAGAAATGATATTACCAAACCAATTAAACTCAGCTAACTCCCCTTCTCTGCTCTGGGAAACGTTTGAAGTAGTTAGCAGGGGAAAATATATCTCTGCAGCAGTCAGCTACAAAAGAAAAAAGTTGGATGCCCCAGAAAAGAAAAACATGGGGAAACAATTAAAACGCTGGAAGATTTAGCTAATGAGAACTGGTACCGAAGCACCCTAGATTTGTAAACTGTTGCTAGATGGAAGTGCAACAGCATAGTGATGGAGTGAAAGCAAACACTTATTTAGTTAGTGTTCAGAATGCAAAGGGGGAAACAACAAAGTTGATAAACACTTGGTATAACAACAAACAACAAAATGCTATAGAATGGGGTGACATCAATTTGTGCACAAATCCAGCCATTCACATGTGTCCATGTCGGATTCTAAAATATAATGTAAATTGTGGAACTAGCACCTGTTGGCTCCATCTGCCCTCTTCTTCCTTCTCATCAATATGGTGCTACTCTGATCCCATGCTAAGTCTCCCAGCCATACCAAGTCAAGGAGCTACTTTTATCAGATTGAGGTCCAGAGACAATTGCTGGGCTTGCTGAGGACAGCTCAAGCTGGTTAGGGCGTTAGCTGACAAAAATGGCCTTGGAGGATGATCCAGAGACTTTCATTGTACAGTGGAAACGGAGGCTGTGTCTCTATGCACTGCTATTACACATGGCCATCAATGTCTAAAATGAATGTCTAACAGGATAATGGGCCCATGTAGTCTTTACAAGAGACCCGTTCAGATCTTTAATCGGGATGACCAGTTAAGGGAACAGGAAGAGGGAGGTTTTCTGAACTTTGATTCTAGTGCGAGTTCTGGGCTGACTGTTCTCCTCTCCCATGGTATGAGGGGACAACTCTTTTTCCTACAGGAGACTCTCCTATAGCTGGAAACACATTTGGCGTTTGACAGTTTTTAACTTCTACTCGGTGATGGGATTGCTCAGGCCTTGATTACTTGTGACCCTGGAGGCATTATTGTCGTCAGGGGAGACTAACTGTACTGTTGATCATACTTTGGATAGGAACCATAAGGAGTCTTGCCCGCAAGCAGCCAGGGAATTGCTTGCCCTTCTGTACACCTTTCAGTTGGCTGATGTACAGAGGGTCTCTCATCCATTTGTCAAGCAGTACTACTGACTGGAGGCTAATTCCAACCAGATTTCAGGGGCTAGATTCGATCATTTACAAGCCTTTCAAAATGAGTGTATACAAGTTCATTAGAGTCATCAAGACTCCAACTTATTTTGGCCAACCATCATTATGCCTCTCCTTCTTCCTGAACATGTTTCCCAGCGGTACTTCAATAAAATCAGGGGGAGGGATAGCTCAGTGGTTTGAGCAGTGGTCTGTTAGCCCTAGGGTTGTGAGTTCAATCCTTGAGGGGGCCACTTAGAGATCTGGGGCAAAATCAGCTCTTGGTCCTGCTAGTGAAGGCAGGGGGCTAGACTCAACTCAATGACCTTTCAAGGTCCCTTCCAGTTCTAGGAGATAGGATATCTCCATTAATTAGATTTATTAAATCAAATTGTTACAGGACTCAATTATACTCAGAGATTTACTTTGTTCCAAGAATTGACATCAGCAGAAACTTTTGTATGAATCTCTGAGATACTTGTGTCTACTAGTAAAGCCCCAGATACTGACTCTTTGCCTTGTGGACTTCGTATTTTGGCACACGCATCATCTTTAACAAAACATGTCATCTTGGAATTCATTTGGGAGTAGGAGCTGCCCCTCAGCTGTAAGTGTCATACAGCAATAGTCGTCGTGATGGAAAAGGGCCTTTTACCACCTAAAGTACTGGACACACCTCTCTCTGCTCTGTTAAGATTGTAAGAGGTTAATCTTGTGTATCATTTTCAAAAGTGCTAAAGTGGTTTAGGAACCTACATGCCATTTTCAGAAGTGACTTAGGCACTTAGGAATTTGGGGAAAAAACCAACCTGTGGGACTTAGGCTGCTAAGTGCTGATAGTTGGTGGGCACAATACATTTCTTGATTAACCACGTTTTCAATTGGTCAGGCCAAACTGGCTATTTTAAAATTGCATAAGGAAAAACATGTGGACTGTGAGGGGTGTAACATCCTCGGTGTTAACTGAGACCAGACTGAATAACAATGATGCCTTCTATCAGCTAGCTAATAATAGTTCAGTTAAAATGGTGCATTGATAATGCATGATATGAGCTTTGTCACAGTGGTCAATTAATGATACATTTGGGATTTCGACTATGCAGCATTTCCTTGTTACCTAAAGGGAGCGTTTTTAAAGCATTATTATTTCTATATCTCTTCATATGTTTATGTATGAGATTTATAATGTTCTTTTCACTTGTCCCTCCCTGTGACATCTGCAAGAGACCCGAATGTCACAGGAGACGTGTGATACTTGGCAGGTTTGGGCAGGATATTAACTCAGGGGTTCATGGAGGGTTGCATCTGTGCTTCTGAGTGGCACACTGCTGGATATGGAAGGGGTGGGGTATGTTTTCTATTGTGTGAGGTTGGTTTTGGATTTGGGGGGAGGTGGGGGTGGAGAGATGGGCAACGGTCCAAGCATTGTGCAATTCTATGTTTGAAGGGTTGTGCCTGGGGGGGCCTCTCTTTACTTTCTCTCCTTCTCTGCAGAAAGGCTACCTGCTGTGAGAGAAAACATAACGGGAATCTGTTACCAGATGAGCTGTTCATATGCTTGCTTTTTACAGCTCCAGTTCCAGACAAAGCCACACACCACCCAAAGGAACATGCCTATCATGATATGTGTGAGTTTTGTGAAAATATTAAATATAGAATATCCAGTGAATTTACAGGGCAGTGGGTGGGAGGGGAACACTCAGGAAAGATGTTGGGTACACGTACGAAAGCTGATCTTCTGTTTTCTCCTCTTTGGGGACTCTTTTCCTTCAATTTTATTTTCTTGTCTGCTTCCATCCTCATTGCCTCTCTCGTCTTCACTCCTCTCTCTCATTCTCTCTTCGGTTTCTGCCTGACCCTGCCCTCTCAGCAATGTTTCCCTCTAATTGTTCCCTCATCCCCCAACCTTCTTTCTCCCCCTAGGACCTGGACTGTACCAGTGAGACACAAGACCCACACTGAGACAGCTCAGAATAGACACAATGCCTCCTGTGAGAATTGGAGACAGCCCTGCGTCTGGATTCAGTGATGCTTTATCCAGTGGAGCCATTTCAGAGCAGGGCATGCAGAGCTGGCGTTAGCATTTTATGGCAGGAAAGCGGAACATTTGCTGGCCATTCCCCTTTTTCAAAAATCATCCACTTCTGCCCACCCTCCCATCTCCTTCATTTCAAGACCATGACTCTTGTCCACCATGCTCCCATCTCCTCATGCATTCATGCTGAATGATCAACACATAAATAGCATCGCTGGAGGGCCAGAAATGCAGACATTTGATACAAAAAGTGCAATGATGTAATTTGCATAATTGATTAATTCTTGTTACTAATTATAAATCTTTTCATAGATAATACTGAGGCATTAACTCATCTGCATATGTAACAGGCTTGGGGAAAGCGTGATGCTAATGTTAGGTATGATGCTTCTTTTCCCTTCCTATACTTCAGTTTACCTCTGCTGTGGCACAAACCAGAGTTTAGTCTTTTCAGGCCTGCGATAGAGTTAGTTGTCTGATGAAAGGGGAGTGACACAAAATCGCTAAAAGATAACATTTACTGAATCAATCTCTCTCTCTCTAAAACAGTTTACCCTTGAAATCCTTGGGTACAGTGTCAACAGCAAGTCCTGTTTACAGACACTTTCTGAGGCAGGGGTTCCTGACGTTTTAGTACTTGTTACTAGCACAAGTTGAAATGCAAAATATAATTATGTGCATATATACACGGCTCTTTCTCTGGGAGGATTAATCTTCTCGTTCTCTGTGGAATGGGGTCTGATCCCTCTAAGGGGCATGCAAACGCCTTAAAGATGGGAAACAAAGGATACTTCCACAGTCGCTTTCAAACTCCCCTGCAGTCTTTGCAACAACAGTCTGCAAGGTGCACTGCCTGCAGCAAATTCTGGTCATCATCTTCTCCAGTGGGTGAGGGAGCCTGTATCTAATCCAATAAACTGGCAAAGTCGCTGGAACACAATCCTTACAGCACACCCTTCTGGTCCTTATGTGGTTCCAACACTGACTTCTTGGCACCCACTCCTACTCTTTATAACCCCCACCCCCTTTGTGTTCCCATTGGCTCTACTCTCAGAGTGACCCTGAGTGTGTCCTGTCAGGCTGCTTGCCCATAATGGCAGTCTGAAGTAGCTTAAAACAGCTAAGGAGCATGCCTCATGCCTGCCACACCCAATTCCTGAATGATTCTAGCCCAGCCAGCAGCGTCACTCTGCCCAGGTCCAGCAAGTCTGCAGTCTCAGAATCCCCCAAACAAGAAGCTATATCCTTCCCATGCTTTCTTCCCTTATTTCCAACACTAAATGCTTCAAGGCAAGCATGTGGGTTACACCTACGTTCTCTCTCCAACGTTTTCCCCCTGTTCCCTCCACCTTCTCTCTGGCTCCTTCCTTGAAACTGCTCCGTTTCCCTTGAGCCCCACTCCTCCCCGGCCCCACTACCTGGTCTTCCCTCCTCATGTCCCCTGCCCCCATGCCTAATCCTGCCTCAAGTTTCCCACTGCTGCTCCCCCTCATTATTACGCTGTGCTCCCTGACCGTGGAGACCTTGCCTAGGACATGGCCCTTAAACTGTCCCATGCATAGGAGATATAGTTAGAGTGACTGCCCAAATATCATCATTCTCCGTCCCACTGCTATCTCTCTGTGGCTGGAGACTATATTATAGGCTGGGCCTCCATGGTTAGAGTCCTGGATTATTCCTTAGGAGTCTCCGTGAGTTTAGCGTCCTAGAGTAGTCTCAGGGGAATCTAACCAGAGAGTTGCAGCCTACAGCACCTTGTCCCACACACCATCCCTGCTGGCCCCTTGGCAACAGAAGATGGAAGCAGCTGCTTTGGCCCATTCTGAGTGGGCCCTGGAATGTCCCTGTCTGTAGGGCCTGGGCTATGTCTGGAGTTGCTGTGGCCTGGCCTTGGAGAAGCCACTCGTGGTGGAGCCAGCAACATGGGCAAGCCCCTCGCACCTGGGACCACATCCAGGCTCGTTACACAGTAATATCAGCAGTGGCCCCCCATGAGGCCACTGCTGAGCAAGACGACCGGCCTCTACGTGGAGAGCCAGAGCCACATGTAGCCAACGGCCTGCGTGACAGCCCCCTGCCTTGCACCTGGAGTCATTTACAACCCTGATACAGGAAATGTGACTGGGGGACCCTCTGTGTCCCCATATCACTGGCAGCCAGCACAGCCCCCAAGAGCTCCTGGCAGGCAGCAGCTTAGAGCAGTCTTCAGGCTTCTCTAATCTGTGTTTGGAGGCCAGCCCAGCTCCATACCAGATGAGGCCCCAGGGGCTGCAAAGGCTACCTAAAGCCACAACTCAGTGGGACCAGAGAATCTGGCTTGCTAATTTTAAAGGGAGAGCAGACATCTGAAAGGCAGAGAATTCAAAGTCAAGTTTTTAAAGCATATGAAACATTGTTTTAAAAAAATATATCCTTTTTTAGCTGGTACGGTGCCAGCTTTGTCAGCTCAGCACCCATAACAGCTGGGAGATGTTTAAATAACGGCAGTGTGGTAACGATACAATTATATCCCGATTTACAAGTGCAATGCAAGAGCAGTCACTGTTCCAAATTTAATATTTTTCTAACACAATTAGTCTGACTGAAGTGAAGCTGCTGAAATCACAAAACAACAGAAAAACAGTGTTTCTTTGGGCAGGGTTTCAACTTTTTAAAAGTCTAAAATGATGTAAAATGTTCTAAAGTAAAATTCACACCTGGACTGACAAACAGCATTCCAGACTGAAACCCCTAAGAGATTCAGCCCCCACAAACAAACAGAAGCACCCCATCATATGCTTAGCCACAGTGCTATCATCGTCGGAAACATGCCTCATTTCCTCAGAGACGTCTCAGCACGCAGTAATTGCCTTGTGATTGGTTTAACTGCTTCTGCTGCAGCATGCGCCATGTGCATGGGGCAGGCGACACACCGCAGCTGCGGCTCTGTTTCTTACTATACCTGGAATCGTTAATATCTCATTGTAAATGTTCTTTTAATCAAAGCAGTTAGTAGAGTTCTCGGCTACGAAATGGTTTCCTAATATTAGGGTGTTGTTGTGCAGATCTAGGGTGGGTGTGTTTTTTGTTCTTTCATCTGTCTGTTTGCAGCTAATATCAGCACAGCTTGCCTTTGGAACTATCTGCTCCATCAATCAGATGGTTATGAAACTGTTATTTCCATGAGGGTTGACATTAACATTTTCTCCATTTATTCTTTACTGATTGTTTTCCCCACTGTACTATGTTATGAGCTGCTTCCTCTGTTTCATTTTTAAAGCTGTGTTTTAATATCCTTTGGAAAAATGCATGTATTATTTAGCATACTGGAGAGTGAGGAGATGCCAAGTGTGAAACGCTTTGTATTGCAGGAAAACAAATGTTCGGCTTTGTGCAATTACCAGACCCACTTTTAAAGGAAGCATTTTTTTAAAACTGGGATGCATGATGGATTAGGTTATGTCATGGGATACAAACTCAAAGGTCATTACACTGCTGCTCATTTCTAAAGGTGTGCTGCTTATAATACTTAGAAACAAGGGACCAGCTGGTGCTGGAAGAAAAGCGTCTGTTGTAAAGCCAGATTCTATCTCTAGCAAAAGATCAGAATTCCATGTTCTGTCATTCTAACTATTCTATTCTATTGAAAGAGAGAGAATAATTTTCCTTTTTGCTGCCTTCTTAGTGCCCAGTTCTAATATTATTTGACAAATAGGCATCAGTTTTCGACCGGGGAGAAGTAATGGGTTAAATTATCACACACTATAATATGTGTTAACATCACAGAAACAAATACACTAAAAAGATTTCTGCTGACCTGTGTTAATATAAGGGTTACAAAACCAAGCTTCTGGCCCTTTGAAAGAGAGTTTATGTTACATGGTATCATTAACATTTACACTCTGTATTGCCCAGTGAGGATTTATGTCAAAACCTTAATCCTAGGTTATGGCACTTTTAGCCACAACTTTGATTTGATATTGTGCTCAATGCCTGCCTAGACAGAAGATGAAAGAAAAGGGGGAAGAAATAGCATTGTATACTTTAGCCAGTCTTACATTTTATTCTCCTGATCAGCTATGTACGCCATTCTATGGTTTTACTATTTGAACTTGAACTCTGGCTGACCTGTGAGTTTTGCGATTAAAGGAGTTTATCCAGAGTGCATCTAGAAAAGCTATGAAATCAAAGTGTATTAATTAATAGTTATACAAACTCATGCACTATGATTAGCAGTGAATGGAAAAAATCAAGAAGGATCCCACAGGTTATAAATTAAAGGATGGAGCTGACTAATGCACAAGTCCTGTTGCAAACTTTCACATGTCTATATATTAGGTGTTAACTTCACCCCTTCCATCAACTGTGAGTTAATGTACATTCACAGTCATTTACTATTAGCCGAGCTTCCCTACAAGCTATTGGAAGGGGTTGTTCAAATGAAGAGATCCATGGGTGTCTTGTGATGTCAACAAGTAGATAGAAAATTGTGATCTTTTCCATTACACAAATGGTACCCCAAAAAACTTTATGGAGCTAAATAAGGTAATGACATGTAAATTGAAATAACTGCAGAGAGGCAGAGCTATAAAGGGATTAGGGAAAGGGTAAGAGATGTTCTCAGCTAAGATCTGGAATGGGTTGGAGAGGAGGTGAAGAGATATTGGATGACTATTCTACATGGCAGGAACTGTTGAAGAAAATGCTCTTGCACTCAATTGTGGTGAAAGGCGGCCAATACTGTGTGGGAGAAGGAAATGAGGAAGGCAATAGAAAGGAATAAAGTCTATGAGACAGGCTGGAGCGAGGAATCATAATGAATTGATGTGCAAAACTCGCTCACCTGTAGAGTTTCTATTATGAGGTTAAATCTTACTTTGTGCCCAATTCTCTGCTCCACTGGTCTACATCCCATTGAGGTCAGTGGTGTTTACGCTGAATTTACACCGGTGAGAGAGCAATTTTGGCCCTCTGTTTCCATACTTACCAAGGAAGAGCTGGCAAGAGATCAAGCTTCCATAGCTGACCAAGGCACTAGGTAGCATATAGATTACAACATCATTGGTTGGACACACTGAACATTAACCTATAACCTACTCAGAACAGATCATCCCCCTTTAAAATCCCTCCGTTGACTCCATGACTCACTGCATCATATTCAGGCTTCTGGTCATCACCTACACAAGCTTCCCACTATATGACAGGTTCTTGGTTTGGAGGTTGTGGTCACCCTCCTTTTTCATGGCCAGATGGGAGCATTGTCCTGCCGAGTTTTTCTGTTGTTCTATGGGTTGTGGTATGGAAAAGGTTAAGAACCACTGCTCCACCTACATTGATTTCATTTCCTTTACTCCCCCACTCCTTCTCTTCAATCTTCCAGGTCTACAACTTCCTTTATTTCTTTCTCCCACTCGCAGCTATGTGCTTTGTATCATGCTGCCCCTGAGATAAGAATGACTTTCCTATTTTCATTCAAACACTCTCTCTCCCCTCTTTCACATCTCCTCTTAAAAGCTCCTTCATAGCCTTAGCAATACCCTCCTCCTCTTTTACTGTTGACTTGGGAGTAATCCCTTTGAATTAAATATTTACTACTCGTGGAGTTAATTGCTCTCCAGCATGAGTAAAGGTAGCAGAACTGGGAACTTGGAATGTGAGCTTTCTAGCACGGGAATGTGTCTCTTTATATGTGTGTAAGCCACTGTGTAAATCTACAGCTCTCGCTACATGACTTATAAACGTATTAGTGAGTTTTAAAGGAAGTGACTAAGGAGATTAGCAAACATTTAACCCTCTGTTCCTTCCACCAAAAGCAGCTAGAGGAGATTAAATCATTTATGGCGGTCATGGTCCACCTTTTCCCCCTAACCTCAACAGGAGGAGAAGGCAGAGGCCACAGACATCCTATTTGCAAGATCAAGAAAGCTTTCTTCTGGGTCCTTTTATTATGCTATTGAAATCAATGCTTCTCTGAGATATCCTTATTATTAGTGTGCTAGGAAGTGCAAGATTTCAGTGGCACTGCAGTTTCCATGGTGCATCAGACGTTCTGGAACATTGTTAATGGTAAGCTGCAAAGCTAACCGAGAAGTATGATACCCCAACAGAAAAGCTCCAAGATCCTCATGATCTTGAAAATAAGAGGCTCAAGGGTTATAACACAGTCACGGGACTATCATGGCATAATTTGAGTTAGTCAAAAATAGTAACAATTTTTCTTGTAAGGTCTTGTCAAAAATTCCTCTCCTTTTTCAGTCAAAATTTCAAAAGTTAGACAAAATGCGATGAGTGGAAGCTGTAACATAATCCTGTTATACAGTCAATTTCATTGTAGATATGAGTCCTTCATGCCATTTATGACATCAGGGCAACCAGGTGGGTTTGGCACAAGAAATCACAAGTAAAGCTGTGTGAATAATGGATTTTTCCATTTGTTGAGAATTTCAAAAAGTCAGTGGGGAAATAAGTTGGAGTGAATCAAAAACCAACATTTTCAAAATTTCCAGTGAATCAAACATTTTTTTAATAAAGTTTTAGTTTTGGGTTGAATGAAACATTTCATTTCAGTTCCAAATAAAATTAAAGGAAATTTTGAAACAAAATGTCATTTCTAACCAAAAAATTTGAAATGTTTCAAAAATTTTTCCCCAAGACATTTAATTTTTTTCAGATCTTTTTTCCTAAGTGAACAACTCAGCTAAATTACCATAAATTCACTAAACTTTGGTGTCACCGAATCTGCACTTTTAATAGAAAACATTTTTGGCCAAAAAAAAATTTCTTCCCGCTCTAATAGTGAGTTCTGAATTGTTCTGGAAAATATGAACCAATTCAGGCTCAAGATGTTCCAGAGATCATGAACAAGTCTTTCCAAAAAAATAGTAAAGAAATCCCTTTTCCAAATTCTGAAATGCTGCCTTCATTTTTACTTGGCAGTGTGCGTGTATGTGAGGGTTTTCCACTCCCTTGATGGGCTCTTGGGCTAGTTGAGCATTTACACGTACGTTATATTTTTATTTCTGCAATAAAAGCATGTAACAGCTTTGAATATTAGTAAGATATTATCTACCTGTTTTGCTTGCACTGCATTCAGTAAGGGTGACTCCACCAAACTGCACATAAACCTTAACTAATCTGTAATCTATAAGAGAAAGATTTGTTTGAAAAAGGCTTTCTTGGCAGACTTATCTGTTTTCTACCACTTTTTCTTGCCTTCCTCTGTCCCTCTTTCTTTTATAATAAGGAAATTGAAGGCCTTTTTTCGTCTCCTATATTTTGGCCTGATCTTTTTCTTGTTGATGATATAAAAGAACACTGATATAATGCAGTTTTTCATTTTGGCAGGTTTTTTTTAAAACTGGATTCCATCACATGATCTGACCAATGACAAATAGTGCAGCAATTGCACTTGAAATACTAACGTGGAATTTTCTGGCTTCCTGGGGCCTGATGGAGATGCAACGAGAATTAAAAAAAAATTATTGCACAAGAGCAGCAGTGACTGATGCAGGGTCTCCATGCTGAGTTTCTGACCTCAACCGTTTCTACAGTAACTGTGAAATGTATTGTGCTGTCTATTCTCAGACTCACATAGGAAGCCAATTAAATTAAAAGGCTATTCATTTCGTTAGATTTGTCTCCAGGCTGCTTAAATAGAAATGCAAACGATTCCTATTCAGCGAGTTTTCTGCATCAGATAAATTGATATTGTTCTGCTACTATGTGAGTACAGTATAAGCCAAAATCCAATCTGCATTGATTCAAAAAGGCACCCCCACACCCACCGTTAATTTACAAACTATTGTTTACAGATACCTTTACATTAAACCTATTAAAACGCAACTTGTTTCACATCCTCAAGATAACTATGCTTTCTAGTTATGTCAAATGACTAAACATGGTCAGTCATCAGCACTCATGCCTTTTAGGAACCAGCGTAATCAACATAAGGAGACATGGATTTGTAATACAGGGAGGATTTTGTCTCAAGAAAGCTTTGTGAAAAGAACAGCTTTAAGAAGGCCAGTGGTGAGGAAAAGTGTCCCTGTCTTAAAAAAGGCACAGATGGAGGAGGTTTAGTACTAAAAGTAAAATGGGAGTGATTTGGGGGAATAAACCATCAAGCAGGGCAGTTTAATACTTCTGATTAACCATTTCCTTAAACATTTATCGTGACCTCCTGCACAGGGATAAATGAATATCTTAGCAAATGATAGAAACTGAATGGACACATTGCTGTAACACTATTGGCTGTATTTATTTATTTTTAAATTAAGCTTCACGTTATGGTCCCACGTTATTCTCGGCGTGACTGTAATTTCTGATCTGGGGAGATGACCTTCACATTGAAGAGAAGGGGGACAGAACTTTCATACCAGCCTGCAGGATACAAAATCACAGCCTCAAACACACACCATTTGCAGATTGTTTTTGCACGCTAGCAAGCACAAATTGAAACTTGCCTGTCATCAATGGCAGCTCAAATTTTAGGTCTCTTATAATGGTCATGGCGCTGAAGGCTTGTTGACAGAGCAGATGCGGGCTTATAACGGCGGTAGCAGCCTTCATTACAGTTTATCTGGACATGGCTGGCAGGATATAATAAACTGAACGAGGTTGAAATGACAGTCATGTCTCCAGGCTTATGAAAACCTAGTGCTATTTCCAGGAAAACCTAGCAGTTTAGACAAAACTGACGAACACTTAACTCTCTTTTCTGATAGGTGAAAAACATTCCAGTCCAGGACTGTTCATCTGAATCTCTGAAATCATCAGAAATAAGTTTGAAGACAGGTCTCTGGAAAATAAACTCATTCCCCTCAAACATAGCCAAGTGCATGTTGTTTATCTCAGTAAAAAAAATTTTTAAAAATGGTTGGCTGAAAGGAAAATTGTAGTGATTAATTATATAATGCAATATCAAATTAACCTTAAAATATTACTGCAACTGATAAAGGAATGCAAATTAATGAAGGTCACTTCTATATAGTCTCTTTATAATACATGAACAAGAGGACATTCAACAAAACTGAATGACAGCAGATTTAACACTGACAAAAAGACGTACTTTTAAAGCCCGTGGAACGCATTGCCACCAGGTATTGCTGAGACCAACAGTTTGACAGACCTTCCAAAAAAGAATGGACATTTATATGGATAACAAAACTGCCCAGGGTTAGAGTGGTAGGGATTTATAAAATGGAAGAGATTGAAAGGCACTACTCTAACTAGTAGGCATTAGAAAGAAACTTTCCCTGTAGGCACATTGTACCATAACTGCTGCAATGTGTCTTGAACCTTCCTCTGAAGCAGCTAGCCATGATAGGAGACAGGATACTGGACTAGATGGACCATGGGTCTGATCCAGTCTGGTAGTTCCTATGCCATGTTTCCTCTTGTGCACTGAGACACAATTCTTTCCTCAATTCCCCCTCAGGCAGTGTAGCTTCATACTCCTTTACTCGGGGTGTACTTAAAAGCACAATTTCTGTCTGAATGAAGCAGGGCCTAGCAGACCACGCTGTCGACCTGTGACTATCCAAGGCACGGATCCTCAGCGATGCAGAAGCACGTGTTTAAAAATGAAGTGCATCTTTAAAACTCAGTTATTGCCAGAAGAGAAATCAGATACATCTCAAAAAACAAACTTACCGGAGAAAATTCCCTTTCATTGAAAACAGGAGAAAACCAAAGATCCGTTTTCAGCTGTAGCTCTAGAGTTTTTCTCATGATGCGTTAGAGAGATAAAAGAGAGCACAGTCATACGGATAGATAGCTTTACTGGCTTGGTTGTATCCTTAGAGATGGGCTCAAACTATAAGATCCAGATGTGTCCTGGGTCTGACTGTCAAACATCCCATTCAGATCCAGGGGTTTGGGTCAGTCCATTATAAAACTTGTGGATGTTTGCAAAATATGAGGGCATTTGGAGGCAGGCTTTTTGTTTATGGATCGTCTCTTGTAAATCTAAATACATTAAAACATTAATGATGAAAATTGATTAGACAACACATTTGACCAGACAACACATTTGACCATCAGCCTTTGCTTTATAATCCTCTAGCCCCAGCTGGAATGTTTATGGGGCTTTTTATGACTCAGATACAGCTACTTTGTGGAACTATTTAATCCCATAAAAGTCTTATAATACAGATGTGTGAGTAAAACAACAACAGCTGCTGACTTCTATTTTTGGTGCGCTGCTTTACCCCTCTACCAGCACACTTTCCAGGATGTAACCTAGCTCCCCCCAAAAGCGCTGCTCCCCTGAGGGAAGCGTCATCTGGGGCACATTGGTGTTTCTATCTCTGCAATGTCATTTGAGCGTCTACAGCCTTCCCAATGGCCATGTGGAGGCACAGAACAATAAGGACCTTCATATAGCCACAGATGTTAGAGATGCAAGGGCGTTCCTTACACCCTTATCATTATGTATTACCTGTATAGCACTGCTCCGTGCTTTGCCAACATGTATGAAAAAGGCCCCAGTCCTGAAGAACTCACACTCTAAGGCCTACATTGTGGTTTTCATGTTTGTCCTGCGTAAGGGGTGGTGCCCGGCTGCATCACACCTGGGGTAGCTCATGGAAAGACCTTTGCCTCAGTACAGTACAATTCCTTCTCTTCCCACTCCTCTCCCACTGCCCTTTGCCCCATGAAGACAATAATCCACTACTGGCCCTCACTAATAGAAAAATTACTCTTTCACCCCACACTAGCTCAATGCTGACCACAGCCTGGCCCTCCCTGTCACTCAGGGTTCTGAGGGTGAGCCGTACCTATCTGATTCAGCAATGAGTGGGCACTCCAACGCTTGGAGGTACTTAGTTCTTTGCAAATCTGCCTGCACTGTTGGTGCATTATAGTTGATATAGTTTTTAACAATCTCATTGAATGCTTATGTACAAAGCAGAGGTGGTCAATTGGGAACTGGGACTCACTCACAGTGTAACCTGCCACAAGTTACTTCAACCCTGTTTCTCCAAAGGTAAAGGGAAGATAATAATACTTACCTACATCACAGGGATCTTTCCAGTGTTATGCTGAAAAGTGCTAATGGCTAATATCAAAGGGGTCTTGGATCCAAAGATAATCACAAATCTCAATAAAACCAGTTGCTGTGCCATGCACAGCAATTAAGCCCTTTATGTAGTGAAACAATTGCAGACAGTGGAGGCTACCATCCAAAGCACCAAACTGCATGGCTAGGCCTCAGAAGAGCTAACCCAGGTAGACTAACAGGGGTCTCCCGGGTTGCAAACACAAGGGTATTGGTGGCAGAAAGCCAAGAGGAGGAGGAGTGAGTGGAAGTGGAGAGGCAAGGCTACTTGGGCACAGAATTCACTGGGGTATTTTGCAGCAAGTCAAAATCTGCCTGCTGCTGTTTGTTTCTACTGTGCTCAGGGAAACAGGACTTTGTGCACACTTTTTGTAAACAGACACAGTTTCCCCAAGAATAGACTTGCTTTGAACCTTTGATTGCTCATTCTAATGGAAAAACCCCCGAAAGGCCCTGAATATTGGCCAACTGGTTGGGCCAAGTGGCAACATGAGGCTTAATTAATACAGCAGTTTTAGATTTTCAGGATAAATAAGAACATAAGAGCAACCATACTGGGTCAGACCAATGGTTCATCTAGCCCCCCGTATCCTGTCTTCTGACAGTGGCCAATGCCAGGTGCTTCAGAGAAGATGAACAAAATAGGCAATCATTGAGTGATCCGTCCCGTCACCCATTCCCAGCTTCTGGCAAACAGAGGCTAGGGACACTTCAGAGCATGGTTTTGCTTGTTGTTGTTATTATTCAGTCCTTCAATGAAACACTGGAAAATGCAGAAGCATCATGAGCAAAGTAGGTGACAACGTCTCATCAACATGCAAAACCTATTACTATGCAGTACAATCAGAAATGCATCATGTTTGAATGATTCCATTTATATTTATAACCTTTTCTTTCTAGATTGTCTTTCCTTTCTTTATTTGTTTGCCCTCCATCTCCCCTGCCAGAGAAATATAGCGGGGGGAAGATGCAACGTGGAGGGGGAGGCAGGGAGGGAGAAGAAGGGGCATCTTTATATTATAGTTTATGTGACTAATCACTGATCAGTGTCTTCTCAGAATTAACATAATTTGAGAAAGGTTCCCACATGGTTAAGCATGAGTCAATGTTTTTATGTATGTTAATCATGTTCAAATTATAATCACCATATTACAACACAACCCAGATAAGTAAATGGATTAAAACATCACCCTCGATTCAGAGAAGTGACAAGCAGCAATGTAGAGGAACCTGAGGCTTTAATTCCCTTCAGTCAATGGGGGTCAGGTGTCCGGTGCATGGATCAGAATGGGAATAAGCACAGTGCGCACACACAACATGCAGTTAGGAACAAAATGGGCAACTGACTGCAATTTGCAAACTGTTGTCTTTTCTTTGTTTGCATCTGCAGCTGCAATTACCGTTTTTTGCACATGCAGTGGCATGTCTTACCTATAGGACAAAGGCACCGTTTTGATAATTTAATCCATCCACTTATTTCTTTTCCACATCTAGGATCCTGTGGCTATTCCTTTCACTATATCAATGAGGCTCGTGTGCTGGCAAGTGACCAGGTGCAGAAGTAGTTAACAAGATGCTCATCAAGATTAGATTGCAGTAAAGACAGGGCCGGCTCTAACTTTTTTGCTGCCCCAGGCAAAAAAGAAGAGCGCTGCCCCGCTGTAACCCCCCCCCCCCGCCGCGCCGTGCCGCCCAAACCCCTCCCTCCCCTCAGCGCCGGGCTGCCCAAACCCCCCAAGCGCCTCACCGGGTCGCCCAAACCCCCCGGGCGCGGGGCCGGGCCCGCCACCCCCCCCCCCCCCCCCCCCCGAGCACCGCGCCGGCCGGCCAGCCAAACCCCTGCCCCCCGAGCGGCGCGCCGGGCCGGGCCGGCCAAACCCCCGCCCCCCGGAGCGCTGCGCCTCGCTGGGCCGCCAAAACCCCCGGAGCGCCGCGCCGTCAAAGCCCCGCCCCCCTGAGCGCCGCACCGCCAAAGCCCCCGCCCCTGCCAGCGCCGTGCCGCCGAAACACTCCCCGCGCTGCCTGGCCGAAACAAAAAAACAACCCAAAAAAACCCCTCGAGCGCTGCCCCGCCGAACAAAAACAAAACAAAAAAA
>NW_020664483.1:9870721-9910060 GCF_002925995.2 Terrapene triunguis | reverse complement strand
TAGAAAAATTACCTGCAGCTGTATTTCTCTGGCGCTAAAGCCTTCAGAAACATTGAGCTTTCATTTCATCTGCTCCAAGCAGAGTACTCCCTCTGGATATCCTAAAGAACAGATGCATGATCAGATACATCTGTCACTTAAAGATGATCAGAATGTGGTTACTGGTCACTGACCCACCCAATTTTATTTATTCAATATCTCCTCCAACAGGCACTTGTGAACAATCATCAAATACCACTAGCCTCTTCTACTATAATGCTGATTTGGTTCATTTTTTTTTAATCCTTCACCTGTTCCTGATGTATGCACCTGAGACTGGCTTAGTGGTGTGTGGCGTGTAGGGCTGTTCTTTCTAAACAGAAAATTCAAAGACCGTTTGTAATTTGGTTTCAGAGCTGACAATCGTTTCATGATTGTTTCAAGTATGAAAGCTTTGGCAATGGTTTGAGTCTTTGGTGCTCTGTCAAGCAGCTTTGCTTTCCCCCCTCCCCCCCCATTGTACAAAACACATTCACAAATCATTCCCTGAGAAATCCTAGGTGATTATTATGAGGGTTATTAAAAAGGTACGAAAGAGCTGAGGTTTAAAGAGTTATTAAAAGCAACTGTACATTTCAATAACAGGAAAAATGCTGCCCAGCTTAATTATCTTATTTCCTTCATCAATGGCCTGACTTCCTTCTTGCAAAGTTCTATATAACTTGTTCCTGATGCCGCAGCATGTCTGCTTTCTGACTGGGTACACTAGAATGCCCACAGGTCAAAAGCTCACGAGCATGGGTATTAGCTAATAACAGAAAGTGCTGCAAAAATCATTGGTGCATCTCGGATCTCTAAAGACGTGCACAGAGGTCGAGGAAGGTGGAGAAGTGCAGGTGCTCCTATGAAAGCTTCCTTGGGATGATTCAAAGGGGAACTCATTTAGACAGCACGGCACCATCAACCTTAGAAAAGAGAGACTTAGCATGTAATGTGGTTTCCTTCATTTCAGTTACCTAAATGAACCTGGGGGTTCAAAGGCATCCCAGCCCCCTGATGGGCTTAAATATTAATATTAATAAGTCACCTACATTGTATATTTGGAAAACAAACTTAGCACCAACTTCTGCCCTGATTGAGACTCAGTGGGGTTTCCCAGGGTATAAGTTAGGGCAGAAAATGGCTCTGTACAGGTTGCTAATTGGCTCCTCTTATTAGCCAATCACTGCACAGTTAACCCAGCTCTTTTCCCAGCCCATCTATCATCCCCAGTAAAACCTCTGACCAGGTTTGATGGTGGTGTAAGCGTGGGCCCCTTGCCTGGCTGGGGCTGCAGGTTACAGCCTAGGCTCTGCTTTAACGTGGACTGGAACTTGGGTGAAATCACTTGAGTGCTGACAGTCCTCCAAAGCCCTTCCCACAATTCCCCCCAAAGGACAGATAAGTTCTAGCACAATTGATAGAAAGAATCTGAGAGCATCTGAGCACAAAGAACCATGGGCTATATGTCACCAGACACACCGGGAGAGTGTAGAAATGGTGAGGACACAGCAAAATGAGAAAGGCTTTGTAGTGGGGATGTTCACACATAGGATAACTCTGCAGTGAAGACAGAGCCTCAGTCCCTAACCCTACAACACCCCTTTACTTTATATAGATTCTTTTTGTGCTTGTCTTTTCCTTTCTATTTTCCTGATAGCTTCATCTCAATGTGTCCTACATCTTGCTATGATAGGGTGACCAGATGTCCTGACTTTATAGGGACAGTCCTGATTTTTTGGTCTTTTTCTTATATAGGCCCCCACCCCAGTCCAGATTTTTCACATTTGCTGTCTGGTCACCCTATGCTATGATACCATATTTATCTAGCTAGATTTCTGTGGTTTCCTATCGCTGTAATATCATTGTGGCTCATGAACATAAATTAATTAATCCTCAAAGGACCACTCAGGCTGAGGGAAGTTTTAGCTTCACCATTTTACGGATCAAAGAGTCCTGTGGCACCTTCAAGACTAACAGACGTATAGGAGCATGAGCTTTCGTGGGTGAATACCCACTTCTTCGGATGCATGTAGTGGAAATTTCCAGGGGTAGGTATAAATATGCAAGCAAGAGTGAGTCAGGCTAGAGATAACGAGGTTAGTTCAATCAGGGAGGATGAGGCCTTCTTCTAGCAGTTGAGGTGTGAACACCAAGGGAGGAGAAACTGCTTTTGTAGTTGGCTAGCCATTCACAGTCTTTGTTTAATCCTGAACTGATGGTGTCAAATTTGCAGATGAACTGAAGCTCAGCAGTTTCTCTTTGAAGTCTGGTCCTGAAGTTTTTTTTGCTGCAGGATGGTTACCTTTAAATCTGCTATTGTGTGTCCAGGGAGGTTGAAGTGTTCTCCTACAGGATTTTGTATATTGCCATTCCTAATATCTGATTTGTGTCCATTTATCCTTTTACGTAGGGACTGTCCAGTTTGGCCAATGTACATAGCAGAGGGGCATTGCTGGCATATGATGGCGTATATTACATTGGTGGACGTGCAGGTGAATGAACTGGTGATGGTCTGGCTGATCTGGTTAGGTCCTGTGATGGTGTTGCTGGTGTAGATATGAACTAACTTCATTATCTCTAGCCTGACTCACTCTTGCTTGCATATTTATACCTACCCCTGGAAATTTCCACTACATGCATCCGAAGAAGTGGGTATTCACCCATGAAAGCTCATGCTCCTATACGTCTGTTAGTCTATAAGGTGCCACAGGACTCTTTGCTGCTTTTACAGATCCAGACTAACACGGCTACCCCTTCGATACAACATTACCATTCTGTCTGCTGTTTGTATGAACTGACCATCCTTTCACTAGGTGCTTTCAGGATATCATAGCATAGGTATATTATAGTTGTATCATTTTCAGCTACAAGACCAATAATTTCTGCAATGCCTCTGGAAGATCATACTGAAGATTATTTGTATTGTTTAATATTATTTGTACTGTAGAATGAGGTTTGGGGCTCCATTGTCCTATACAAATACATAAGCTGACACTGTCCCTGCTGTGACGAGTTTACAGTCTAAGACAAGATACAACATGTGAGTGTAACTAGTAATAGGTAGAACGGAGAGGAAGGAGGATAAAGGGTAACAGTAATAAGAAAGTGCCTTTTCAGAGATTAGCTGTCTGCACAGGATTTGCAGAAAGGGAATTTCAAATGTGTGTTCATGAGTATGCATAGCACAGATCTGATTCTAAAGAGTTTTGTCTATCCAATGTGGGGGCAAAAACATATAATACGATCAAAGTGTCCAATCAAAACCTCTCATATTTTAAATCTCTCTCTCTCAAGTTTTAATACAATACTTATCACTGGTATCTAAGCGCTGGACACAACTGAAAGGTGGAAGAAGCAAATCAAAAAAGTAAACGTCTCTCATGGTCTGACAAGACAGCGGGACTCATACATTTTGCTACAGTGTTAGTCTCATTTTAATCACAGTTTTTCATTGACTCACAATGCACAGCTCATGGCAAAGCTACAGCTCTCGGATTATTTAAAGAAACTGTCCAGTGAATAACATTTCATAAAATCATGATCTGTTTGTGGATCATTCCCAATCAGTCAAAGCCGTGAAACTCACCAGGAACAGGATCTGATCATTATTCACCCAGCTCTCAGTGTAACCTTTAAAAAAAAACCACCTTAAAATGCTCAAAATGCTGATCACAGTCCAACAGTTTATACAGCCGCCTGCCTTGGTTTTTTTTCCCCTTCCTATTTCTAGCCTCTGGTTTTTTAGCAAATAAACCCCTTTCTGGCTCAGTAATTTAGCAAACCAGTGACAATTTTACTTGCAATGAGATAACTGCTGCAAGGCATTTCAGTCAGCAGGAATGCCATCCAACGGATTCATGGCTGCAAAAATGCATAAACAGCAGCCATTCCCTACCAACGTGGCTTTTCCTGGGGAAGCTGCAGTCCTTTGATGAATTGGAGCAAGGAGCCGTGTGAAAACACCGTTGGGCTTCTGGAGCTGCGGAGATAGTTAGACTGCTCATCTACATCATCGTTATGACAGGTGCTGGGAAGGGCTAGATTGTAACTTAGACGATCGGGTGGAGGGGAGGAGCTGTGTCTTTTGGAAACTTAGCGTTTTATTAACTTTAAATAAAAAATCATCCTGATCCTGAGAAATGTGAAACAATGTTTGAGCGTTTCATGACTTCCAGCTCACGTTTCTGCCGTGTCCCTTTGTTTCTTACCATCTAACAGGATTTGGAGCCTGCACTCTTGCTGTGAATGGCTAACAGCCAATGGGGTGTGAGGGCCCCTGGGCCTCAAACCTGACCCCATTGGTCCCCAGGCAGTGTGCAGGCCACACATGCCACCCAGCAGCTAATCTAAGTAACTGGAGAAGAGAACCAGTGAAGCTCTAGCTCACAAAGGGCCCTGACCCCAAAGCTCCTGATTGGAGGCTACATCCAGCACCCCCATTGGGCTCTATTTAACACTGGAAGAAGCACAGGCAGTTGTCTGAACTACTAGTGGAATCCCTGGCTGGCTGCTACCATAGACCCCTCCTGCCTCCCTCTCTCCTGAGCCCTGCCTCCCCGCCAGCTCCTGTCCTCCTTATGCCAGACCCCCACCTGTTCCCAGGTCCTGCTTTCCTGCTTCACCCCAGGTCCTTGCTCCTAAGCTTTACCCCCGACACAGTCCCCGGTTCTGACCCCTGGCTTGATACCACACTCTAATCATTAGGCATAACTGCTCACACCCTGGTAATTCCACATGGTCAATCACGTCCTTCTTGCTCTACTGATCATGTTTCTTCTTTTCTTTTTATTTTGCTGTGTCATCTTTACAATTCATTAAGATGTTATAATTTATTTAGTTTTAAACCTTCTGTGAATTCCTTGCTTGTAAAAGGTACTGGCTTGAACTGCCCTGGATAACACAAGATCCTCTCTCTCTATATATATCTATAGATATAGATATGTACGTACAGCACTATTCTGCTCAGTTCCTCCACCTGACTCCCACATTTGGACCCCAGCTCTGTTTTGGAGGGGCCTCTTCTAGGCCTTAGAGGGGAGTCCAGTCTCCATGCTCATTTCATCCTTAAGACTGTAAGAATGGCCATGTTGGATCAGACCAATGGTCCATCACGCCCAGTATCCTGTCTTCTGACAGTGGCCAGTGCCCAATGCTTCAGAGGGAATGAAAAGAATAGGGCAGTTATTGAGTAATCTATCCCGTCATCCAGTCTCAGTTTCCGGCAGTCAGAGGTTTAGGGGACATGGAGCATGGGGTTGTGTCCCTGACCATCTTGGCTAATAGTCATGATGAACCTATCCTCCGTTAACTATCTAATTCTCTTTTGAACCTAGTTCTACTTTTGGCCTTCACAACACCACCTGATATGAGTTCCACTGGTTGACTGTGTGTTGTGTGCACTACTTCCTTGTGTTTGTTTTAGGACTACTAGTCAAGTAATAGAATTAGGATGGCAGACTTTTATTGTGCCTTAAACTAGTGGGAACTGCTCCGAAATCACCAAATAAATTGCCAGTTCAGTTTTCAGCAATACTGAAAGCTGCGTATCGTAGAAGGAGCAAAAGTCAAATTTTAAACTGATTGTGCTGTGTTATGGTGACTGCTTAGATAGACCATGAATCTTAGACAGCAGCAGTGGCTTTAGAAAGAGAGAAAATAATACTGGTATCAGCAAAGTGCTGTTTTCCCTTGCAAGTTGTTTTACAGATTTTTGGTAAATGTTATTCACTTTTTGCTTCCTGATTCCAACAGTAGAGAATGGCACAAATATCGGAATTTCTATAATTTTCCTCTTTTTTTATAAATCTGTTTCTTTATACTAATATCAGCATTTGTATTGTCTGCTCATCAGACTCTCCTTGTATTGAATTACCATCTCTATACATGCTGTAGAGAGTGATATACAGTAATAACCCACACCGGGAGCCCCTCCCTTATATAACAATCTTGATTCTACTATCTCTCCCTACAGCAGTGTTGCCCTTTTGTAGGAGCTTTTTCCCAGCCTGCTTTTCTGTCAGCTGGCCCTTTAAATTTGGCAGATGCAAACAACTGCTACCATAAATTGGCCATTTTGCAGCCAGCTCCTGCTTAGTATGGCTCTCTCTTCCAGTTACTTAAACAAGCTCGATTCCTGATCTGTTTTCCTGGTCTTATTCCTAAAGGAGATAATACTTATTCTCAGTATATCACCTATCCACAGAGAACTAAATTCTGCCCTCGGATATCCACCCAACTTGCATAGTTCCCTAGACTATCAGAGGAAGGAATTTGGCCCAGCATACTATTTATGCCACATGCTAGTCATTAAAATAATCACCAACGCCTAGGTTTCATGAACCAGGATACAAATTCCAAGCCATTATAGAAACTGACTTTATGGTGCATTTGCAGAGGCCATTAACTCAGCTAACAGTCCAAGTGTTTGTTACTCCCCACCAGAACTAGAGTGAGATCTTCTGAAACAGGAACTCCACACTCTTCCCTCCTGTAACAGGCCCATCCTATTGGGAGATGTATTATAAGCAAAGCCACCTGTGCTCGGCAGAAAGCTTAACCTAAATTCTGAGGATTGATCTCTTCATTGTGTGTAATCCCAGTGCAGCAAACTGTTGATCCTCCAGTAGCTGCAGATAAAATACAAAAGGTGTTTGCCTTCAGAGGAAGGATGCTCCAGTGCTTAGGATACTAGCCGGGGACTCTGAAACTTAGGTTCATTGCCTGCTCCACCACAGACTTTCTGTGGGCCTCATTTTCCCATCTGTAAAATGGGGATAATACTTTCCTACCTTACAGGGGTGTTGTGAGGTTAAAGATACTATGGGAACGGGGACCACAGAAGAACATTATATCAAATTAAATAAGAAAATAAATCATTCACTAGAGCAACCCCTCTGCAATTTGACTATTACATTCATTTTATTTTACACTCCTACAAAATTTTAATTTTCAACCTGCTGCAGAATTTTGTATTGAAAATGCACAGCTGTCTTATAGAGAAGTTGTCAGGGGGAAGCTGGCATTTCAGTAGCTGGATAGGAGACAGGGTTTGTGAAACCTGCAGAAAAGGTATGGGGAGACAGCTAGGGTCAGTGAATGAAGCTCGCTAACTGGATGTTAAAATGATCAGCAGTGAAACGTTGACAGTGAAATTTACTTCATTAGATTTCAGAGTGAACACTCAGTTGAAATAACTGAAGGTAATTTACACTTCCTTTAGGACTATCGTTCCAAGGTAGCTCCAGACCCAGACTAACCACACTGCATGGCTTTGTACTCTGGTCACATTTGGAAGGTTTCCTTTGGAATGGAAATGGAAATGGCCAAGACATATTGTGACACTGGTAAACCAAATATCAGCTCTGGCCAAAGCCATAGGTGTTAGCTAAGAATGGACAAACTCATAGCTGCAAATCAAACCAGTTCCCCTGTATGTTAGTCTTGTTCAAAATACTGTTAGTCTTATAAGAATGTATTTAGTGTTTAGATTCTATGGAATGCTTGTAAGCTGCTGCATCATTAATTTCAGTTGCAATGCCTGTATTCCATGCTATAAGGAAATATGTAAGTTTTCCTTTCAAAACGTCCGCTCTGAACTTGTGAACCCAGGCACGGGAATCATTCTTCCTGCTCCAGCCATTTAGGGTGCCTATCCAGATTAAACAGGCCATGAAGAAACATCACAATACAAAGGATTGGTGAATGGCCCTATCACACCTTGGAAATGCTACATGCAAGGGAGCTTGTCTCATAGACTGGAAGGCCAAACAGGGTCACAAGAACATTTGTCATCTCTTTGCTGTTTGAACTCTCACAGGGACAGAGATACTAAAGTGAAGCCAGAGATCTCCAGGGGCTACCCAGGGGTCCTCCCTGAAAGACATTTCGAATTGACAGATCACTACAACTCTGTCACTCTTAGGATTTAGATTGCAACTCATTTGTGTGTATATGTTTGCATGCTTTGACTTGTAAATAACTCTCATTTTTTTTCCTAGTTAATAAACCTTTAGATAGTTTATTACAGGACCAGTTATAGGCTTTGTCTTTGGTGTAAGATCTGGGGTAAGTGACTGGTCTCGGGACTGGAAGCAACCTGAATATTTTGTGATTTTTGGTGTAAGTGACCATTTATCACTAAGTCCAGTTTACCTGGGTGACAAGATAGACTAGAGAATCTAAGGGGACTGTCTGTGACTCCATGGTAAGACTGTTGCAGCGATCCAGGAGTTCACATTTGTCAGTGGCTTAGTGAATTCTAATAATTGAAAATACCACTAGTTTGCGGGGGGGTCTGCCCTGTTTTTTACAGTCTGCCCTGCGCTCAGCACTCACGGTCTTGAGCCACTCCAGACAGCGTAACACACACATGGAGGAAAGAACCGAACAACATAACAAGATACGCATTGGACTGGAGTCCCCAGGACAAGAGGCCAAGGACAACTTAGAAACACATAATAGAAGCAGAACTGAAAGCATCAAAATGATATGAGAAGAAGGTAAGACTGGAGCAAAAGACAGCCAAAGATGGAAGGCAATGGGGAAGGCCCTATGTTCCACAGGCATAAGTCAGTAAGTCAAATTTGCAACCCTACAGCTTAGAAACTTAGGGTCAGAAACTAAGATGGTGGAAGCTGGCAAGACCCTGCTCAATGAAACTACTGTGACAGACCCAAACCAGTGGGGTACAGGAGTTTGGTAGAGGGCAAATATACTGGTCACTGGATGAGTAGTTTTCTGTTCCCTGAGTGACCAGAGCAGGGGCTGCACTAGAGTAATCAGGAACCTGCTAGAACCAGTTAAGGCAGGCAGGCTAATTAGGACACCTGGAGCCAATTAAGAAGAAGCTGCTAGAATCAATTAAGGCAGGCTAATCAGGGCACCTGGGTTTTAAAAGGAGCTCACTTCAGTTTGTGGTGTGAGGGGCTGGGAGTAAGAGGTGCAAGGAGCTGAGAGTGAGTGCTGCTGGAGGACTGAGGAGCACAAGTGTTATCAGACACCAGGAGGAAGGTCCTGTGGTGAGAATAAGGAAGGTGTTTGGAGGAGGCCATGGGGAAGTAGCCCAGGGAGTTGTAGCTGTCATGTAGCTGTTACAGGAGGCACTATAGACAGCTGCAGTCCACAGGGCCCTGGGCTGGAACCTGGAGTAGAGGGTGGGCCTGGGTTCCCCCCAAACCTCCCAATAGACCTGGACTGTGGGTTCTTCCAAAGGGGAAGGTCTCTGGGCTGTTCCCCAACCCACATGGTGAATCTCTGAGGCAAGAAAAATCTGCCAATAAGTGCAGGACCCACCAAGGTAGAGGAGGAACTTTGTCACACTACACAGACTTATATCAGCTGAGGATCTGGTCTGTAATTTTTTTTAATGCATGCTGGAGATCAGTTCTGTTGCAAAGGTGGATTCTGCAACAAAGTCTGTGGCTCTCACATTTCAGTGCACATGGAACTCTCCTTACTTCAGGCTATAAACTGATCACTAGGTAGTTTGGGAAGAAATGTCTTCATGGGATTGTACTGCACAATTGTTCTCCCTATAGTACCACGTGTGCAACATGAACAGCTGATAAATACATTCCATATGTGAATGTTCTTTCCACCATGGGTTGGTGGATCTCTGGAGATCTTTCATTAACAGAGCTATAAATAATGCAAAGGTTCACAAATAGTTAACAACTCGTGCGAGCTTAGATTTGACACCTTTTCCCCAAGATTAAATAGGATACTTGCAGAGATAGACAACTCACCAACTTCAAAGCTTCCTGTCTTAGTTAAAAAGAAACAAATTGCTTCCCCAGTGACTCCTCTGAAGGGAGCAGCTGAAGGATAAAACTGTGATATTTGCATTAATTCCTCTTTAAACATAAATCTTAGGAGATTTCTTTATTTTTTACATATTTTTGCATTATTTTAAAAACCAGTAATATATTTGCTATGGGGATATTTTTCATTTTGTATTTACTTTTGGGCAGGCTGTTCATTCTTATAAAAAAACCAACTGAATGTAGGCAGTTAAGGATTACAAAGATTTTAGAAAGGATTTCCACCTAAATCCACCTTCATTCTGATTTTCAGAAGGGCTAATTTCGAAGATTTAGTTACATCTACAGTACTGCCAACTTCAAGAGATCAAAAATCATGAGGGTTTAAAAAAAAAAAGATATTGTGTTTCTAGGTTGGTCTCTTGATTTTTGACCCCTCCCTGCCCATTCACAGGGTGTGGGCATGTGACAATTAGTGTTGCCCACTCTCCCACGTGTCCTGGATAAGGTGATTTTGGCTCCTGCTGCAGGAGCTCACCCCCACATTTGCCCATCTCCTGCCCAGAAATTAATTCTGTCCCCACCCAACCCCCCTCAATTCAGGTCCCCCTCGGTTCACCCTCCCAGCAGTCACCCCATCTGCTCAGAACCCACCATCAGTACAGCCCTCCCACCCCATCAGCACCCACCCTCCTCACTTCAGTCCCTCTGCAGCCCCCAGGCCATAATCCACCATCACCTCTGCTCCTCCTAGGGTTCTTCACCCTCCCCAAGACTGAGGGGCAGCGGCTGCAGGGGGGTCCCCTCTCCCACTTCCCAGGCTGGCAGGGGAACCCTGGCCACCTGGACCTGACAATAATTCCTACATAAAATTCAGCCTCACTCATGATCTCAGGATAGAACTCTCAAATATCAGGATTTTTTTTTCACCCGTTTCTTTCAGGCTCAACAGAAAGAGCAATCAAGCTCCTTTATGTAGTCAAGTCAGCTGTAAACAAAGGAGGCTACCACACAAAGACTAGACAGGTCAGAGTTAAGTTGTGTGGACTGATGGGTTTCCCTGGTAACCAACCCAGGGGCTAGGTTATTTGGTTGTGTGTGTTGAAGGAGAAAGCCTTGAGAAGAAGTTGTGAGCATTATCCTGAGAGGAAGCAGAGAGACAGGGCTGCTTGAGCACAGAACTTGCTGGGAAGGCACACTGGGAGATTTCAGTGCAAGGAAACAGGACTTTGTGTTTGTTCTTTGCATCTAAACAAGATTAAACCAAGAATATGACTCATCCTGAGAGATACAACCCTGCAAGGTCACTTGGGCCAAAGAGGCAACAGTGTCTCTCTGGTTAGGATCAAAAACTCCTTCACCTTGTTCCATCCTGAGCACTTGGTGCTTGTGTTCTGATTTCAACGGTGACGGTACCCTCAATGGTAATATTTATCATTATCTACACAGAGCCATGGATGGACCAGCACTCATTGGTGGTTGCATTGTTGAAGTGCCAGCCCTTCATTTTCTTTAAGACAATCATGAGACACCAGCTATCAGACAGAAATCAGATCGACTCATGCGGAACGGTTTGAACCTAGCATATATACCAAGAGGTTGTTAATGTATATTAGGAGCTTTGCATTGTACTCAAAGAAGGTGGCTTGGTAATTGCTTATTGTGAAGTGTCAGAAAAAAATAATGCCTTGATCACTAAGTAAAAGCCTTGAGTTCTTTATTGTCTTTAAGATTTCCTGTTTAGCCACTTTGATTCCTACCATGTGCGAATGTTTCCAATATTAACTAGAGAAGAGTGATTTGTAGGCAGGGAATTGGAAACATTACATCAATTTAACTGGGCCATTTGGGGTTAGTGCAAAATGACAGAACAGCAGGAAGTAGTTAAAAGCTTCTCCTCAGCAATCAAAGCCTTGCAATTTTGTGACTTTCCTCCAATCAAGTGCTGTATTGACAAGAAACCATTTCTGATAATGACCTTTGAAAGACCTCTCACTCTGGTCTTCTGGGCTAATTTGTTTTTCTAACTAGGGTGCCGGCGCAGAAGCACAGGGAAAACATGTTTCATGTGTTCACTCACTTGATGCAGCAAGACAAAGAGAACGGACCTGGTTTATTAAATTCCCCCGCCCCCAACTGTCCAAATCCTTTTTATTTATTTTTAAGTGCCCTTATCTGGTCCTAGACATATGATGTTGCTTTTTCTATATGTATCTCCCATAAGTGATACACTTAACTCTCTGTACTGGGTCACAGAAAGTAGAGATGGAATAGACTTATGAATTCCTCATTTCTACTTATGCCATTCCCCCCATCTTCCATGCATGGTTGTTCCTGGCTGTATCTTTTTTTTTTTTTTTTTTTTAGTTCTCTAGGTATTATTACTACAAGACTGTTTCCCAGATCAACTTACGCTCACGTCAGCATTTCATTCCAAAATTCATTTCAATTAATCTGATTTAAAAAAAAAAAATCCTGAAAAGTGGATGGTGTTACTGCTGAGCAAGGATGTTGCAGACACACTGTTGTTAAAACAGGGATCCCTTAATATCCACCCCCCTTTCTTTTACCAACAAAGTGAAAACTTTGGATGATGAATGTCTGTGCTAGATTTTCTCTTGGTGGAAGGTGGTAGGTATTTGCTATTAACCCCAGTGACGCTGGCATTCAGTATTTCTTCACACACCACATTAATGGAAATCAATATTCACCCGATGATTGCATGACTGAAGCTACAGAATGCATCAGTGCTAAAACCTAGAAAGGGTTAAATAATCCAGTATAATAATCTCTCGTCTGATTATTAAGCACACCCCGAGCAGCTTTCTAAAGCCACATTTTTCAGGATGTGCCTGGTCATAATACACTGGAGCTGGTGGCATCAGTGCTTAGCGTGACCACAGAGCATATGCAATGGCCAGCATCTCCCTAGATATTGGACTCTGATGCCCACTGCTAGGCCAGGCTGAGAAATGCAGATGCCATTTGTGTTAATTTAACATCTGTGCCAGGAAGAGCGAATTGTATTATTTCTTGGCTGACAGAGAAGGAACACAGGAGCCAGCAGAGTGCATGAGACTGTGGCTGCTGAAATTGCCTACGCAAGGTTTGTGTCTGCGTCATGTCACTGAGGCCTTCAAGGCCAGGATGCTGTTCTTATTGACTAGGAGAGGAAAGACTGGCCTGGCGTGGAAGACAACAAACCAGCCACCCAGCACCCTCAAAAGAGGACCCAAAGCTGTTCCTGAAGAGCGAGGTGTAGTGTCCTCCCAGGTGGGGGAAGGATTGTTATTTCCCTTGCAATTCTTGGGCCTTTTCAGTGTCCTCATCAGATACTACTCTCCAGGAGAGATACTCAGAGACTGAGTACCATCCTATGGGGTGGCCAGGTTGCGCTTGGCTCTGCAGGGGGGATTTCTTTTTACATTAAAACAAAATCCATCCCTTTGAACGGGGTGAAAGGAGGGTGGTGATCTACCAATGAACGTCTGAGAGGGAGGAAGGGAAAAGTTCCTCCTCAACTGCTACTACATGACTCCTCTCTGCCATCGTCTTCAGGGGACCTTGTTCACTGAGGGCCACAGTGGTTGTTTCTGGACAGGGAGGGTGGGTGCTTGGAGTTGCAGTTGTTCCGCCAGCAGCAGCCTGACAAATTCAGGCTACAGCATCTTTAAAATTATTTCCCAGTAGGCTGAGTCTACCGGGCATCAATCCTGGCAAAAAGACTTGCTCAGTAAATCCACCCCACATGATTTCCAAGAGCTCATTTGCCACATTTTGGGAAGGAGCAGCTAGGAGAGAGAGAGAGAGAATATGCTGTTTGGTTTTGCCTCTCAAAATAATCTCTACAGCTACAGAGTCCGGGAAGGTCTCTGTGTCCCATCAAGCATGAGAAACAGGGCCAAAAATATTCAAATAATGGTCATGCCTTTGTAGTCTTACCTTACGTCAGGTGATTGGCTCCTGAAACGCCTGAACGGCTCCTCTGAAGCCAGTGTTTTGTTTGTCTGTAACTGACAAGTGCTGCCCTTACTGGTAGGATACATTTTTTCTTATTTCTTAGTTTCCTCCTCCTTCCAGCTCTCTGACTTCCTTTCTCTCCAGCACTATATCCTAAGCACTAACGATGTCGGACACAAGCAGTGCGGCTGGCACTATCCCCTGGTCAGAGAGTGCACCACGTTGTTTCAGGAAGAGGGGAGGAGGAAAAATAAATAAATAAATAAAGCACACATTGGCTCAACCTTGCATGCCAAGAATCCCCATCCTGCAACCTTGTATCTTTGCAATGTGAGACTTGAACCCCTGAAGAATAGCGTTCAACATCCAGATGAACACAAACTAATCTGAACCCCTTAACTAGAATTCCCTTTTTTTGAAAAACAAAAAAAACCACATTCTTTTAATTTACTAGAGTTTGAATTTACAAGGTTTTTTCAAACTTGGGGAAAAATATCCACTCCCAGCCTAAAGCCAAATGTCATCCCAGCAGGAATTTAGTTTACTGCATCGTAAAGTCCTAAAATCAAGGTGCTAGAAAGGAAGGCCCTGATCCTGAAAAGACGCAACTTTAAACACGTGTCACCCTGTTGAACCCATTACGTTTATTCATGGGCTTAACGGTAAAGCATAAGTAAGTCTTTATAGGCTCAGGGCCCTCACGCTCTATAAACGTTTTGTCATGGACAGTATTGTAAGAGATGATCAATTGTGGATCAGTTCCTCAGCTGATGGAAACTGGTTCTAATGGCGCTACACTGATTTTTTTTTTTTTTTTTTTTTTACAGCAGCTGAGGATTTGGCCTTGTGCCTAAGTGTACAAAGCTAAATTATTTTATTGAGGACTGTTGCATCTTTCAAACAAACGGCAAGGACTCTGCATCCAAGTACAGGCTTGGCTCTGTGGAAGTGAGGTGATGAGTCATCCCGTAAAATTCACTTCGATAGCAGACATCTTACGTGGTTGGCTGGAGCCTGAGGAAATTAGTCTCATTTGCATAGTAAAAGAAATGCGAAAGAGCTCTGTAGGAGATAAGCACTCTAGCCAGAAAAAAATCCTGACGGAAGCTCCAGAAAAGACATTTACTGATGCAAAGCTTATTTTCTTTGTTTTTACAGTAGTGAAACGTTAGCAGAGCTGTAAGGGTCCTTTCTCTACCACTGGACTGTTCAGGGGAATCTGCCACGCCAGTCTTCTCTGCCTGAGGGGACGATCTGGGAACGCGAGGCCTATCTCACGGTTTTCACCACTACCTTCATTTAGAACTTCTCTTTCTGCTGCTCAAGTCTCTTTACACTCCCCCTGTACTGCGGCTGTACCATATATGTGACTTTCAGCCTGCTGCTGAAATTAACCGTGGCATGGTGTGAAGGGAGACGCCCTCACACTGGTATGGAGGAGACTAAGGAGCTTTTCTGGCCTGTTCAGCCCTAAAGAGGTGCACCTGCAAGGCTTGTTCAGCCTGGAGCGGGAGGAGCTTAAAAGAAGAAACTTACCACAGAAAGGGGCAGGGAACAGGAAGAAGGCTGCCCCACTCAGAAACTGCTTGTAATAGAGGCAGTCCAGCCAAGGAGGAGACAGCCACAGGCTCCCAAAACTGCCCTGACTGGTGGCAAAATAGTATGCCCCAGGAGGAGGGACAGAAGGCAAACCCCACAAAGGACCAGAGACTCTGACAGACTAAGCCCATAGGGCTAAATCCCCAGGGACTGCCTGAGAGACTGGCCATCTTTCCAGATTCTCCTCTCTTGCCGGGGAGGAGAAGCCAATCCTTTGCTCTGTGTTTGCCTCAGAGTTCCCCAAGTGCTGCCAACTGGGGGAGAGGGTAAACAATGGACAATGGGACCGGGGCGGTGGAGGAGGATCCAGGAAGCCCCTGCCTCCCCCCAACAGATGGTGGATAAGACAACAGAGTAAGGTGTGTCCACCCACTAAGGAGACAAAATACCTTGTCCACAGCATTTCCCTGTGGCATTGCTGCTGACCTCATCCCCCTCTTCCAAGTTCTAGCTTGTTTAGTCTAAAAGCTCTTCTTGAACTGCTGACTCTCCCAGAGTGGTAGCTGAAGTAGCTATGAAACTTTAAAGTTAGATCTAGAAAACTCCACCGCAGCAAAACATAGGATCTCCCGACAGCCAACTACACTATTGTTGTCTCTAGCAAACAATTAAAAAGTGAATGTTAAAATACTGTTGTTAAAGGATTAATATAAATGCATTCCTGACACTGTTGACAAATTAAACAGATTTTAAGAGATTCTTTTAAAAGGACTGAACCTTGGAGCAAAGTAGCTAAAGCCTTTCTGTTTTTCCTTCACTTTGAACAGCTCTTTTGAGCATATGAACCTTTGCAATTCAAACATCTTCTAATGTGAAAATTACTATACCCCTGCTATACCTTGTGTGCTATGAATTTGAAGTACGCTTGTAAAAATGTACATAAAGACATATGCAAATATCACTGTGGTTTAGGATAAATTATTTCATGTTCATATTTGAATTGTTTGCCATATGCCCATGAGGGTTAGTTTAAGATTTATTATGGGGTTTCTATCCTATGTCCTGCGTTATACAGGGAGTCAGACTAGATGATCACAGTGGTCCCTTTTGGCCTTAGAAGCTATGATATTTTGATGGACTTCTAGATAATCAGTGTACAGTGTGAATTTTAAAATTTTCTATTCCCTCAGCAATGGTGTGTTCTGGGAGTATTGATGTTAACTGAACACTGTGGGTGAAATCCTGACCTCATTGAAGAAGAGGCAAAACTCCCATTGATTGGGATTTCACATTATGTATTTATAGGGGGAAGTCTTGGGAAAAGCAGGTCCATCTTAGGCAGAAACAATGCAAGGAGAGAACACTTCTCTGGGCGAGAGGATAGCTTATTCTCCACACTCATTCAATGCCGAGTCTCAATAGAGAGGCTGAAGGTGCTGGTTTTCTGATGCAGTCAGTTTGTCCAGTTAAAACTGGACTGACACTAATTTATACTTTTTGTAGTTGATAGAGACACATATCATAAGGTATCTGTGTTAAGTACTGATGCAGTTAGCATAGAACAAGGCATAGACAGACAGTTTTTTATGGTTTTGCATCTCATTGTGCACATCATATGGTATGTGGATTAACAGTAGTAAACGATTTTAGAAAACCCATCACAAGTGACACTACTTGGAATGTTCAGAATGCGTTTTAGGATCAAGTTAAGAATTCTTTCTTTTCCATGAGGGTGGACTTCTCCAGTTCTCTCTGAATGTCCCTTTCCTAACCCTCCCTTTAGCTGGTTTGTTATTGGATCCAAAATCCTCAGAATGGATCAAGGAAGGGTAAATTCATCTTCTTTGATGATTTTCTGTGAAGAAATATGATGAACCGATATTCAACTCTGTTGGGAAAGAAATGGTTGAATGAGAAGACTCAAATTTCCAACAGGGAACAACCTCTTTCCACTAAGCCTGCACCATAAATCTTTCTGAATTCTATCAGTGTACCCTGTTCCAGAATCTTAAGGACTGACAGCTATGGTCGCTTTCAGTACCCGCTGTCTTTCAGAATAAACAGAATGACATATCACCCTCCCCCCAGCTTGGTAATATTAATAGAAAATATTAAAATGCTAGTAGACAAGAAATTTTATAAAGCATATAAATGAATCCATTCACTCCATCTCATTAGCTTAATCGTCAGTCTTAACAATGTAACTGATTAACATATTCATTGTTCTTCCTTGGTTTTGCCTCAGACTTTTACTTCTTTTGGGTTCAAAAGATCCCAGAATACCCAAGCTTAACAAATACTCCCGCACAATTATCTAGAACAATGGAAAACACTAAAAATAATAGCCAAAGTAAGGATTTCACTATTTATTCCACGGATGCTTCAAAAGTACCACAGGAAACAACTGTATAAGAACCAGTTTTATTTATATGTTTAATGTGATTATACACATTCATGTGTCTAACAAGATCTGCACTGTTACATTAAAGATACAGTACAATAACATTCAACATGAGGTACTTCATATTTATATATCTGTCCTTCATAAATAATGCTGTAAGCTTAAGGTCAAGCATAACTGGGTGCTGTGACCTGAAATTAGCTGACTTTATCACAACAATTTAAAAAACAGTTCAGTGCAATAAGTATGTAGAAATTAGAACATTTAAATACTATTTCAGATATGCTTAAAGCATATTACATTACAATGCCCTGTCTTAGTTCCCCCTACCAGCAAAATCAATATACAAGTAGTAAAGACCACCATAAAATACCATCTACATAATGTTCTTTTTGCTGAAGTTGTGTTTACGTTCCAGCATGATATATTGGGTGCTTTCAAAATATAGATTAACATTTTCAAACTTGGATGCCTAAAGTTAGTTGACCAGATCTAGATCCATATTTAGGCACCTAATTAAGTGGCCTGATGTGCAAAAGTATTTGGCAACAGCAGATTCTATTTACTGCAATGGGCTTGCTGGTGTCGAGCACCTCTCAAAATCAAGCCACTTATTTAGGTGTCTAAGTTTATTGATCCAAGCTTAAATATTTTGACCATAAGCAACAAGTCTAATTTATACCTGGAACAGATTCAGAGGAATTAAGCAAGAAGCAGAGCTTTCATTCTACTTTGTCAAAAATATTCAAGGGATAACAAGTAAAAAAAAAAAAAGCTAATTTTCTACATATCACAGCTATACATTAATTTGATCCCATAACTATCTGTTCCAGCCAGTCAGTTTAATAGATGCTAAGCCTTTATTTGTAGATAAATTAAAAAGAAAAACACCAAAAAACTAGAGCCAGTCAGAGACTGGCTTATCCATATTAGTAGAGTACACTTTTTGTCCCACTGTGAGGCACATAAGTCTGTTCTAAACGAATCAGTTACTTGCTGTAACATTGTTAAATAGCTGCATTCTGTCACTCTGTCCCATAAAAGCATCATTCAGACACAGCCATTATATCTACGTCAACCATTTCATATACAGTAACTTGGCCAGTCTTTGCTTTAATGTTTATTTTAAATAAATTCACTACTGCTCAGATAATGTCTACGAGTAGTTGACTATTATTCCATGACAATCTTACATTCCTTCGTTGTCTCTTCAATAAATATTTCCCCAATCCATAAAATTATACTGCGTGTATATTTTTGGTTGCTGAGAGATCTAAATATAATTAACTGGAGCTTTTAAAAAAAAAAAAGTATCGTCAGTTTTCCAGGGAACATTCTGTCCAGATCTCACTAACTGTCTAGTTTAGGTACATCTGTTATAAAAAGCATTTTCTATATATTCGGAGAGTATTTATACTTCAGAAAGAATGTATTTGCTCACATATGTAAAATTGTAACCATTACAGTGAATAAAGAACATGGTACTTGCAGAACAGTCTTCCCCTCGCTCTTCTTTTCATCATCCACGGGACAGGGAAGAGACTGGCTTTGGCCTTTGAGTTTTTGATGCCTACTCCAATCCACTTGTCATTACTCCAGATCATGTTTTGGACACTGCAGAAACATACCGGCACTTTGAGATGGCCAGAGGCCAAGATTCCAGCAGTCAAGGAGTAGGTGGAGTAATAATATTAACTGATAAGTAACCATATGGGAAAAGTGGTTCCATTGTAAAACTGATGATTATATTTAGTGTAGCACAGACATTAGTCTTTAGCCTGGCCAAAGAATCATTTGGTCCTCTATTTTAGCTTATAATATGGAAAGCAAATATAACCACTTCAGAGATATTATAAAGGTGAGACAAATTACCTCGGTAGTGTCCTCTTTGTAAGTAATTTTCACAATCTAGTGATTAAGGAGTTTCTTTTCCAAAGTGTGGACTTTATTTTATTAAGTTTAAATGGTACTTGGATCTTTTAGTTATACTGATTTCCTTCCCTCTTAAACAGCAATGAGTCTGTAGTCCGTTCCTGCCAAAAATACAGACAGGACTACAGAAAGCTTGAAAAGTAATTCAGGGGGGAAAAAAAAAAATTTTGGACCACACAATCCTCCATTTCACATTTAAATTAAAACTAATTGCAAGAGATTAGACATACGTTTCCCCTCACTGTATTACATTTGGTGCTCACCACCAGACATAGTCCACTCTTGGGAATTTTCTTGCTATCATCTATTTAATTATCTGCTGAGTCAGAGTGTGTGGCAATAATATAATAAAGCTCACATTACAGAGAAGGAATATGTAACTCAGGATTAGTACATGTTACTGTGCAGTGATGTTTATTTTCATTTTTACAGGGGGGGAAAAATCCCCCTCCAAATGTTCTAGGACTATTTTGGAAAAAGAAAAAGAAATGAACCTATCCTTTGTCTCATGCTAGATATCATCACCCAGCTATTTAGTAGTGGGCCAAATGAGAGCAATTTTAAAAGCATCTCCGTATAACTATTGCAACATTTGGTTAAATGGGCAAATGCTTCGAAGCCACCTACACAGTTTGTGTGTACACAAGTATTTCCCAGTCTTAAGGGAATGAGTCAGAGGAGCTCAAGAGGGTGCTGGTGGGAAAAGCCGCATGAGCCCAGTTCATCCTGGTTGCAAGTATGATCCTGCATCTGTGTATAAAGCAGTGTGCGGCTCCTTGAATGTTGCCTGCCAACCCTCCCTCTCTTCTCTTGCAGCCATCCCCAATACAGCGGGCCACATACGGGACTGGCTTGCCTCTATGGGGCTGCGCGTTCACACACAAGCTTCTCTTATCTGCCCCATAACACTTGGCTCAGCTGTAAGAACTAAAGCAGCCCAGCCTTGTGGAGTCCCTTCCCTGACTCTGAGCAGCATGTAGCCCTCTGGAGAGTTGGGGAGCAAAAAACAAGAGCAAAAAATAATGAGAAGCAGAGAGAAAAAGACAAGAAGGAAAAAAGAACTGAGACAGAAAGAGAAAATGGACCAAAAGAGGCAGCATCCAGTGTATTGGGGGGCACAATCCATTGGAGATATGAGGGAGGGCATCCATCTGCTGATCCATTGCAAGTAGGGGCACGCCAACAAGACAGGCTGGGAGTCATGGGCGTAGGTATATCTGACTCAAACAAAGCTTTAGAAACTTCCTTGCTCTTAAGAGCTTCCAGTTAAAGTTGAATGTTACATTTAAATTTCATCACCAAAGAGGCTACAAGTCCAGCAAGCAGTAACTATCCACAGCTTTTACTTACATATTCTCTGTACTGATCACAGCTGCAGATAACAAGCTAAGCATCAGTAGGTCTGAACCAGATGTGTACTTCAGGCCAAACTCTTCCTCTGGAAACATTTTTGCTCAGGCGTAGAATATGAGTTCTGGAATCTGCCCTCCCTGCACTCCAGTGCCATTAGTACTGTCTGAAGAGCACTGGAATTGAACAGTTACCTTCCCACACTGAACTTCAGTCATTCCTTCTTGTCCAAAATAGCTTAGTTCATTGCCATCCAGAATCACACTAGCGGTATAAAAGGTATCAGGCTCAATCTGCACTGGATACTCAAACCACACTGGGAAAGTGTTGCTGGATCCATCTGAGAAATACTTGCTCAAATTCTGGCCTAGGATAACACCTTGGCGTTTAAGTTCGATCTTTGCACTATATTCTGCTGATCCACAGCTAGAACCATATAGCCCAAAGCCGGCAATGAAAACTCTCTTATCAACAGCAAACTGGATGCTGTCACACCTACCCCTGTAACGCCACTGGTTGCTGCGGTAGGCGCAAGACTGGAAGCGGTGGCAACGCTGGGGGACAAGGCCTTTTCTGGCATTGCTCACGAACTCTAATTCTGGCTTTTTGGCAGCTGTATACCAAAGGAAGATATCATTGGTTTCATTGAGAGTCAGCACCCCGGACTGAGCAGCACCATTTGCAAAGTCGTCGAGTGCCATGGTAGGGATGCGAATCAGGTAGAGAGCTTTCCCTAGGACCTTGCGTTTATTTTCTATGCTAACAGGTAAATCTTGCCGTTGACACTCAACTTCAGCCCAGTTAAGCGCAGCTTCGAAAACAACAATTTCTTTGGCATTCAGCGTCTCCCTTCGGAGGATGCTTTCAAGCGTCTGAAAATCAATATCACAGAACCCCTCAGATTTCAAAGCCAGCTCTGCTTGGGCATCAATCACTTCCCAGCAGCGCTGGGTCAGGTCAGGTTCTTCAAATAAGCAGCTCTGGGAGAGCAGCACACAGGCATTCTTTGCACTTAGGCTCGTCTCTAGGAAGTTGACACATGCTCGGGCAAGATGAGGAACAATGTACTTCTTGGCAGCATAAAGAGTGGCCAGCACGGTATCAGCAGCTAAGTCAATTTCATCACAATAGATGTATCTGAAATAAAATACGCACATGTAACACTGCTTTTTAGCAAAAAGACATTGACTGTCAATAACACCTGAAAACACGAAGCACAGAACACTCGAATGGTGCAGTGCAGTATTAAAACTAAGAAATACTTTCTGGAAAAATCAAATCCTGCTTCAAATTACACGATAAAGAAACGACAGGCCAAATTCATCCATGGGTTAAGCTCATCGAAGTCGATGGGCTTACGCCAACGATGAATTGGGCCTTTCATTTGGGTCACATGCTACACAAAGGAACTGATACAACTATGAAGTGCTACCCCTTCATTCCCATTTTCTTCCAAGTTCAATAACAGTTGCTTTCAATAATGAGGAAGAGAATGCACTCTAAACAGTCAATCAGCAATTGCAATATGGTAGTGACTCTAATGTATCCATATCCTAGCAAACTTGGGTGAAAAAATTCCAAATAAATGACTTGATTAATGAGATTTTTTTCACCCCCAAAAAGGGTTCATGTCAATCAAGGTTCTTGAAGAAGGGTTGGTTTATATGGCTAAAACAACAGTTAATACTGTCTAGGACATTAACTTCAAGTGGACATACATTGAACTTCCTTTTCTGGTGAACTATATGGTGACCTTTATTCAGACACATGTGCAAAGGAAAAGAAAAGTGAGTTTTTCAGCAATAACACTTCACATCAGACATGGGTGCCAAGACAAACTGGTTTAAAATCTAGGCTCTCAGAAGTGTAACACTGTCAAAATACATCAAATACCGTGCATCATCATGCCATAGGCTCTAAGATTTGCAATCAATTGATGAATCCTCTTAGACTGTGGGTACGTCTATACTTACCTCCGGGTCCGGCGGTAAGCAATCGATCTTCTGGGATCGATTTATCTCGTCTTGTCTAGACGCGATAAATCGATCCCGGATCAATCCCGGAAGTGCTCGCCGTCGACGCCGGTACTCCTGCTCCGCAAGAGGAGTACGCGGAGTCGATGGGGGAGCCTGCCTGCCGCGTCTGGACCCGCGGTAAGTTCGAACTAAGGTACTTCGACTTCAGCTACGTTATTCACGTAGCTGAAGTTGCGTATCTTAGTTCGAAGTGGGGGGTTAGTGTGGACCAGGCCTAACTAACCTCAGATTGTAAAGGGAAGGATTTCATATGTTTATTGATGCTACAACATGCTAGCTTCCCCAGAAAAAATGTATTCTCTCACTTTCCTAGGGAAGAAAACTTGTTAAGACCCACTGCCATGTCAAAACAGAAGAGATTCAGCTAAATTCTGTTTACGTGATTAAATTCCTGAGGTCCACTACTGTTGGGGAAATAATGAATTAGGCACCTTGTTTTTAATATCTCACACATTAGGTCCAATCTATTCTGGGCAAATGCATTCTGTTAGAAACAATGTTAAAACATAAATTTGCCTTTAGTGTGAACAAGGGAGTTATGTTTAAAAATATGCTTGCTGGTTGCGGCTGAGCCACTAAAGGCAAAATTGCATTTCATGCTAATGAAAATGTGTTAAGTTAACTGGTTTTCTAAAATGATGCATTTTCACAGGATATACAAGGCCTAGGAGAATAAATGATAAAATGAAATTTACTGGATTAGTATCAACCCATATCTCATTATGGCTATTTTTGTTTTTACTGTAAATATGTATAAATCTTGTTTCGTTGTTTGGTTTTCATGAATTAGGATATGGCAGACTCCAACCTGCTTGGGCAGATTTCCAGTTAATGATGGAAAACTAGTAATGTACCACATGTAATGGGGCAGAGAATAACACCAATTATGAGTTCTAGAGAAACTGGGGTCAAATAAAATGAGATATATTTTACACAGTCATGTGCCTCTAAAAATGCTACTCTAAGTAACACTTGAAAAATTCTGTTTAGAGTATATAAACTCTGATGCAATGAAACGTAGCAAGTAATGAAGGAAAATATTAATATAGAACTGAATCTTTAGTTCTTGAAGTCAAAAACTAAAGACTACTTGCAGGAGTAAGAATTACTCATGCAAGCATAAATTGCAGGTTTGGGTCCCTAAGGGTCTACATATTTTCTTGTTTTTTCTACCATCATCTCTCCAAATTTGTTCCATTTTATAATTCTCCTCCTCAACCTCCAACTTTTTCTCCCTCTTTGCTTGTTCATACAAAAAAGTAGGGCGGCATCTGTTTTAAATTTAAACAGTACAAAAACTGCGAGTTTAATATTCATGGAAGTGGAGAAGTAATATCACTGGTTTAAAGCAGCCATAGCACAGATAGGCTGTCTGTAACATTGCACATTTCTCATTCTGTCAATGCATCTCTATCCTGATCTCCAACTGCTGATATTTCAGTCCTAGTCTATTCCTCAGCAAAGTATGTTACAGCTGTACAAACTGTGTGATGCGCACAGGCTGGGATTAGAATGAGACCATGAGTCTAATTTTAATTTATTATTTGAATCCTGGTCTTCAGGGTTAAAGACACTAACTGAGTGTGCCAACTAGGATATGCATTTAGCAACATGTAACTATTTTGTATTTGTAAAGCTATAGTGAACAGCTAACCAATTGTGCGGGGGGCATAATTACTACATGCCAATAACGGATACTACTGAAGATTTTGCATCTAATAATATGTTTACTGGTGTTTGTCTTCCATGTGTCCACTACAAAATTAACCAACTAAACACTATTAACAACTAATACCCAAATACAGATTCGTGTATATCACATTATAAGAGTTCATGGCTTAGAAGAAGATGAGCATTTCCAACTCTTTCTTTTCTTACAAAAGATTACACTGTATTCCTCTTGATTGTTGAAAAGGGGACCTGGCGAAAAGGGGGTTCAACTAAATGCTCCTCTCATTCCTGCTTTGCGGGGATGGGTGCAAATTCTCTTCTACTCTCTTGGGCCTTCAGTCTCATGCTGCTTCTTGGGAATGTTTTGAACATCAGTAGAGATACTAGAGCACTGCAGATTCAGGGAAATAGCACTGTATCAAGTTCTCATTTGGAAGGTAATCTGCACAACCAAAATAACTAGATTTTTTTTTTTTAAATGAAAGCTTGGATTCTGAAGAAGTTGATGGCTGAGTCCCCCCACTTTTCAGATAAAGTTTCCTAATTTACTATTGTCAAGAGAATTCGTCAGGCACTGGATTTTGGTATTAAAGTTCTCGTTTTTCAGGTTTGCCCCATTGTACAAATGTCTTCAAGCAGATTTCAAAATCCATTTGTTCTTTAAATGGCAAGTTTAATGTAGCAGTACTAAAATTATGTAGAAAGAGTTGGTGTTCCAATAGAAAAGAAAAATTAAAGTACCTTATATTCGCCCCTTGCAGAGAGAAAGTCTAACTACATCTCACTCTGTGAAGTCAAAGTATTTGCTGTATGAAAAACATGTTTTAAATAGCAATGTGCAAAATGAAGATCTGTAATGTATCTATTCACATGTGGAGGCATATCATAACTTTGTCTCAATTCCATATTAAAATTGCTGAGTGACCTTTGATTTTCATGGAAAGGCATCTGTCAACATGCATCCCAAATATTTCTGAGGTTCCTGCTGACAAACTGAAAACTCTGCAGCTGCATGCAACTTTGAACACTCTATCTACCATGCCATTGAAATGTAACAAAGTAATTGTTTGCCATCACAAGCTAATCAAGGCAACCCATGAAATATATTTATAATGTTGTTAACTAGCAATTTCACTATTGCATGCAACAAAACCAGTAGCATATTAAAAGAGTCTGGATATTGATCTCAATTAAAATGAGAAACAACCGGGTCCAGAAGTAACCAATGACAGTGTTAAATACCAGAGGAAAAAACTCCAAATTATAGAGGTTGCATGATATAATTTCCATTTGAAAATCAAAGTTTATAGTCCACAGTCCAAGGATAATTCAGCAGGGGAACAATTAGTATTTCATTATAACCTCTTCATCCAGCGAAAAAGCAACCTAGTTCCGAATCAGGTTGGCAGAAAGAAACCAGATATACAGGGAGGGGAATAAGTTCATTTAAACAGCCCTTTTATTTTTAATACTTTCCAAATGCCCAATACTAAATAAAATAAAGAAAGGTTTTACTTTTCAGTGGCTGCATTCAGTAACTCGGGGGTGTTTTGAACAGACAAGAACTCTGTACAGTCAGCATACAAAAGAGCTAGAGCACAATGTCAGTGTATGAACCCAGAAATTCCAATTTTTTTACTTTTCACTATACTTTCAAAGTAAAACAGGTTTTTTGTTAGCGCTGACAATTCTTTTTAGTAACTTCCTTCTTTTGTGTAGCAAGTGTAGTGACAAATCAAATCAAGAGGCATTACAATGTGCTCAAAGATCTCCTGTCAGTCATTATTTATCACAACTGCCTACATTTGCCTAACGTTTCCGTGTCTAGAAATAGAGGGTGAGAGAGAAGTTCAGTGAAAATAAGTTTTAAACAATTACTATATAGCGGAAGGCATATTTCTGAACAATTACTTCATTTCTAGTTGTATGCCTCTGTTTAGACGGATATCCAATATTTGAACTGTGACAGTATTGCTGTGCATATACAGCATAAACAAATACATTTCCAGAAGAATGATGCTTACTTCAGCATGGCGAGAAAAGCAGCAGGCTCAACATCTGGTATACGAATTTCATCTTTGTCCTCGGCAAGCTCTCCGTAAAACATTGCATGGAATACAGAGCTCCCAACAGCTAAGACGTACTGTTGAGAAAGGGAAATCTTATTTCATGCTATAAACTGAAGGCATTGCCAATAAAAACAATGAGGTACAGCCACTACCACTATGAGTATACTAGCGTCATGGGCATAGAAATTAGATACTATTGTGTGAGAATGAAGGCAAACTTACTAACAAAATTACACGTTTTCCTACCATTTACCTCGTACAATTATGTGTTTTATCTTCAAAGAAACAAGTGAATTTCTAGAAAATCTTCACAACACCAACCATAAAAAGGGACAAAAAACAGTCTTCCCAACTTTACATAAAGCTTCTTTTATCACAACACAATGTTTAATGGGAAATACAAAGAAAAGTAAAGTATTTCACTGGACAAAGCCATTTCAAAATTTATGTCTGTCACAAAGAATTGGAGTCTCCCACAGTAAGTCACGATATTACAGTTGAAGTTACTCTTGCTATTCCCACATCTGAACTGATAATGCAGCTGTTGCTTACTTTGTGTCCTGGCAACCGCTGGGTCCCACCTGGTGGCCCAACCACAAAATGAACATCTGCCATCAAGTCATTGTTGAACATCACTGCATTTCTACAGACAGAGGCAATGTGTTAATTTATGTAATCTGGCATCCGATTCCCACCCCAGACCCATGAGATTAAACTTTTTAACAACTTAAAGTAGCATTTCAGTAACAAACCAGCTAAAGAACAAAAGAACAAACAAAAAAACAGGTCACACAATTTCTGGCCACTTTGCACATGATCACACACAAATATACTAAGGAAAACAGATCCAAGAAAAACTTTGTGAAAACTTTTCAAAAAGTGAAAATTAAAATCAAGAACATGTATTACTAAAACAACAAACATGTAAGTCTGCATGCAAATACCTATCAGTTTAAAGTACTGCAGCTTACAACAACATTTGTACTACTTCAGGAAAACAGCTGCACTGTCCGGAAAGAGATACTAAAAATTTTCCATTACCAAATACTTGCTTGGGGAAACGGAGTAGCATGTTTTATTCAATGTGTATAAATGAGAAACTAAATTTAACATGGCAAACCTGTTTTTGCTACAATTCAACACTTCATTTAAACAGCAAAAATAAATTCTCTTGAACTTACCTCTCTCGGATGGTGGGATAAAGCCCTTGCCAATTGGGGGCAGGGATAGTGTTGTTGTTGTTGAGGTTTTGTTGGTGGTATTGCTGGACAGCAGTTGTATTAGTGTTGGCTGGTTTCTTTCTGGGAAAAATATCAGCAGCCATCTTCTTCTTCTTTTTGGTCTTCAAGGTAATGATTTCATAGCAAACTGGAGGCAACTTGCTGCTGCTGCTGCTGCTACTGTTTCCTTTCTTAGAGCTTTTCTTGGACCTGTTCTTGACTGTCTCTGGAAGCATCAAGAAGAAGGTGAGACATTTCATGTTCTTTCCCTTGTCATCTACCATGAGTATCCTTGTTTGTATAGCTAGATAGCCTAACTAGGTAAGAACATGAAGAAAATTTAAGTGGGAGCCAAGCTGTTAAATAAAAAGCAGCAAAGCTGAGATTTTGCTTCTTTTCCAGCAAGACAAGGTGACCTTTTCAGTGTACCGAGTAAGAAACTGGCTTTAAGTTTGATCCAGTATTTGACTTGTTAAATACATCTCCATCATGACTCCCAGTTTTAATTACTTGCAAGCTCTTTTCCAAATTTCCTGAAACTGAATCACCTCCAAGTGCTACACTGTGCAAAGAGAGTATGCATCTAGCTATCGCACTGGCTTTTTGAATTAGGCTAGCAAGATGTGCCGTAGCACTGCTAGGCTGTTCAGCTGGCTGAACTTGTGTGTTGAATGGATTTGAACAGAGTAGGTATTACAGCCCTGCAGATGGAGTCAGACAGCCAGTGTTCTGAGCCAATAGCTGAAGTCACTGATAACGATTGGACCCAGCAGCACAGTGACACCTATTGTAATGTGCATAGCTCTAATATTAAAGGGAAAGCATTTAATGTGTAGTCTATGTAATAAAGGAAATTGCAGAGTTACATCAGGGCAGGACTAGACAGGAATGTATAAATTCTATGTATCTTTTATATTTTAGTAGTCCTTGATGGTACTCAGATTTTCACAATTATAAGAAGAGCCCCACATTAAGTAAAAAGATTAATAGCTTTGTATTTAAATATTTCTATTAGAGACACACTTTCTGAAGTAGTGAATATTCCATGTAGCTCTACTATGTATTTCTGTTGAATTCTCCCAATCCATTATAATAAAAATATAATGGTTAATCAGAGAAGGATATTAATATCAGAACTAAATTAAAGCAAATTGATTTGCAGCATAAAAGAGAAAGATGAAGTTAAACAATGCCTTTTGGTGCAGCTTATACTTTGGTCCAACATGAATGGAGAGGAGGTCACAGCTTTAGCTTTAACTCACTGTTTTTGCTAATATAAGAGTCTTTGATACCAGTCCCAAATCACTGAGCAGTACTAATTAAGCCAAGTTACACCAGACACAGTTGCACTGCATCAGAAGAAAACTTCTAGATGTGCAAATCAGATTCAAACAGTGTCCATACATTTAATCAATGTTTCAAAGCTTTAGATGAAAAAACTTTGTCTTATCTAAGGAGTCTGTCAAAATCATAGTTTTAGATATGAATAAATGCAGATTTCATTAATAAACACATTCTGAAATAACAGGAGAATTAGATAACTAAGCCTACCTAAGCCAACCAGTTTTATTATGAAAGAATTGTACTTTTCAGCCACTGACTTGCTCAACAATTTAAATGTGGAGTTGGGCGGCCTTAGTGTTGAGCTGAGCGTCATAAAAGTTAACAGACATGACTAAAATTGTTTCCTTCCCGCCCCCCCCGGAACAGAAGGACCCCAAAATATCACATTAAGCTATTTATCTTGTAAATGATCCACTACTCATAGACAATTTCACAATTTTCTTCAAGTTTTTTAGAAAATTAAATCTCGTGATTTTTAGGCCAAAACAAACCAGTTTCCCAAGATAGCTGTGGAAGAGGGAACCAAAAAATAGGAAGGGAGATCTTGGCCCCATTGTGGTCAATGGAAGTTTTGCCATTGGGTTTCAATGGGGCCCGGATTTTCACTCCAGGTATTTCATGAATCCTGGTTACAACCCCACTTCTTGGAGTCATCACCACGGCTCTATAACAAACATGTTCAAGGTGTCTTTAATTCCCATTAACTAAAAGAACTAGCTGCAGGTTGTTCATAGACTGTACGTTCTCCTTGTCCCACTCTCTTCTCCAAAAGAGTATAGACTGCATTAATAGAATGGCTCTGTGTTTGCCGTAGTCCAACAACAGCATTGCATCCTAGCAAAATGGACAGATATGTAGCAAACTCATGGAAGATATCACAGATGCTAAGCCTTTGCTCTCTTCAGTAGGATAACACTACTACTTCACACTTACATAGTGCCTTGCATCTTAAAAGCACTGTACAAACATTGAGAAACAGGTTACGCAACCTCAAATGACAGAGATAGCCTAGCAATATGGTTACAGTCTGTCACAGATGGAAGATTGTCAATAGAAAGATTTGTGGGGGGAAGTTGATAGTCTAGGTCATGTTCATCGTCAATGGAAAAAAATACACTCTGCAGAAATTTCTCACTATAAGCCAGATTTAGGGAATTTATAACATGGGATAAGGGGTAGTCACTTTTTTGCAAAATTTGAGGGTTGTTGTTGTTTTTTTTTTTTTTAAAGAAATGGTTGTGAAGATAACCTTCTGGATGTGCAATGTTTTCTTCCTAAGTCTCCGTGGGAAAGACATTTCACAGGAATAAGGTTTCAAGCTTTTACAGATACAACTAAATGAATGTTCTAGCAAATATTGCAATGATCTGGTCTTCAATGTATCAGTCTGGCAGAAAGGGGAAGAGAACATAACATGCCTGGGGAGTCAGAAGATCTACAGAGGAGATTAGGTGTGAAAAAGTCCATTTTATAAAACACTATTCAAATAAACTAAAATTAGGATTTTCATGTGTGTTTTTCCCCAATTAATTTGCCCAAAGTAATCCAGAAGTTATGCCCAGAATTATTTCCAGTAGATTTCGAGTGGCCCTCTCTTGTAACTGTTCATGCATTTCTTAAGAAGAATAGAACAGGCAGATCTGATTAACTCAGTCCTGGAAAAAGAAACAGTAAACACAAACTGGCTGGAGTCAACCATACTTCAAACTTCTGGAAAATATAATGCATGTATAGTATGTCTAGATACAGTCCTCTGCCACACTTTCTTGGGAAAAGAGGAAGAAGAAAGAGCTGATGTATATTCAGTCTAAATAAATTTTAAAAAAAAATCAGGCAAAACCCTATTTAACAAGAAGATAATATCTGGATAATAGTAGAAAGCCTTATCACAATATATAGAAAATATGCCTAAATAAAACTACTTTGACTACTTTCCTGCCGTGCAGCAAAATCCGTCACACGGTGGCTGGAAGAACTGATGGTACAATAGAGACCAAGAGCTATGACAGATTATGGACCTATGACATTTCTTTGTTTTTCCAGCTGCCATAAAATCGGTCTTATTTCCTTAAGTACATAAAAGTCACATGATGGTCACTCCTGTGTGAGATAGTATCAGGAGGTAGCCGTGTTAGTCTGTATCTACAAAAACAACAAGGAGTCTGGTGGCACCTTAAAGACTAACAGATTTATTTGGGCATAAGCTTTCGTGGGTAAAAACCTCACTTCATGCATCCGAAGAAGTGAGGTTTTTACCCACGAAAGCTTATGCCCACATAAATCTGTTAGTCTTTAAGGTGCCACCAGACTCCTTGTTGTTTTTGTGTGAGATAGGAAACCATAGCAAAGTTATGAATGAGAGTACGTGATCTAGGAACAGGAAAAACTAAAAGATTTCATTTTGGGATTTGCAATCATTGGCTTCCAATGCCAGTGGAACAGAACAATTCCAGTCTGTCCAAGTACAGAAATACAATCTGTGCACAAATTACTAAGGTAAACATCATTAGCATTCTGTATAACACTGACTGTTCTTTCCTGCTTCTGGGGCTGTCTTAATCCATGTCCTTCTGCAAAGTTGTACTTTTCTAGCCCACATACATGTTAGTAACCTCACAATTTGGTATTTTACCATAATTAAAAATACAAGTTATCCCTGAACTGCTCACTATTGAAAGACTAGTCGAGATCATCACACCAAATCAAGAAGTCTGCCTCTGGTGACAACATCAAGCAAACAAACTGATTATCTTCCACACTCTTCTCTGCGGCATCTAAGATGGTTTTCTAATGTTCTATAGCTTTTCTTTCTTCATTAATTCCCTATTTTATATTACCAGGGCAGAACATTTCTGTATTATACAAATACAATAAAAAAAGAAACCATTTGTTCTAAAAACAGATTTATCTTTGTTTCGAGAGCAAAGTATTATAACTAGAAAAAATTTTAAAGTTAAAATATGTAGGAAATTCACACTTAATTCTTCAAGCACAGGCAGGCAAAGTCCAAAACACCAGATGTTAGAAATAAGGAAGAAAACGTTTCAAGACGGAGATATTGTGCATTACACAATTGCCTTACAAACTGTTAAAGGAGAGTTATAAGCCTATGGAAATCAGCTTCTGGTCACAAGTCAAAAAACTAAAGTCTATTTTAAATTCAAATTTAAGTAATATATGTGCAATTCTTTTTTTTAATTAGCTTTTTAAGATTAAAGTGCCTTGTGATTATTGTGAAGGATGCCAGAGGGGCATACTACACTACAAATGTTAATACAACTTTGATTATGTTGGTGCCATTATAATTACATCATTCAAAAGTCTATACATGCTATTAAAAAATTATTTTCAGGGACTGATGGCATTTTTCCCGAAAATCTGTCATGCCATGGTAGCAGTGATAACTAAGATTTCTAAATCACCCTCTCTTATTAGGCTGTAGTTTTATCTCTGTTTTAATGAGCAGGACCCTGAATCAGAAATAAAAACAGTATTTCATCAGATTTCTCTGTTCTCTATCACCACAAGATCTTGTTCACGGGAAGATAATTCTAAGTGAGTAGTGAGAAAATTCATACTTCTCTTTTGTAAAGTATCTCCTCATTTGGTGAAGTAATTATTGCTATGCATTATTAAAATTATTTGTTCAAATTTTACATTTCCCTTCATAGAGAGCATACCCACATTAAAAGGTAAGTCTTGATATACACCATGAATGCTCAACATCAGTGCTTAACAAAATCTGTCCACTGCTACTTTTCATACGAATATCTGCTGAATTTAAGCTCTGATTTTAAAACAATGTGTAAAATGTGCCAAAGTACCTAAGTGGTGTAGGATCCTAGAATTCATTGATTTTATCTATACTACAGCCTCTACAGCGGCACAGTTATGGTGCTACAGCTGCGCCACTGTAGTGAAGACACTTCTTACATTGACGGAAGGGTTTTTCCATTGATGCAGTTAACTCACCTCTCCCAGAGGCGGTAGTTAGGTCAACAGAAGAACTCTTCTATCCACCTAGCTGCATATTTATGTTGACCTAACTACGGCGCTCATTTTTCACAGTCCTGAATGATGTACCTAGGTTGACCTCATTTTTAAGTGTAGACCAGACTATAGGCTCCTGAATCATGTACCCAATTACCTTTCCCACCCTTTTTATTGTGAAGATAACATTTGAAGATACCTTCTGCAGTGTCATCTTTTTGAATCTGAAGAGAGAGATGCTTGATTTCCCCCAAGAAGCAACCCACTGAAATTGTCAAAAACCTTCCAATTCCACAGTTCTGAATGGCAGCATGGAAATTGACCAGAATCACACAATTTCAATCTGGTGTTGCACTGGAGAATTGACTCTGAAGCTGTATTCACAAAGGACCCTCCAGAAAGAGAGGCTACAGGAATAGTAGTCAAGACCTCTGACACCAGCCAGGAATTTGGAGTAAAATAGCAGAGACCATTCCTATCTTAAAACAGTCGAAAAGTTGGGGGAAAGGTAAAGTAGCATAGGAAAAAGAATCGTAATTTCAGACCAGCCCAATGGTCCATCTAGTGCAGTAGTTCATCTTACGGTGGCCATACTAACAACGTGTCTACTGGGAAAAATCCTTCCTAACTCTAGTTAGCAGTTGTCTTATGTCCTCAAGTATGAGAACTGATATCCCCTTATAAATGTTATCCTAGCTAGTCTAATTGCAGAAGATATCTTCTCTGAATCCTCCTAAGATCTTTTTTTCAGTAGTAACCTGTTGAACTCACTGCTCAGTGTAACACAAAGTTATGCTAAAAAATTATCAGTTTTAAATGAGTTGTCTTTGATTTTCCCATTTTTTGTCCTCTTGTACTTGTATAGAGAGGGTATGCGATATATCTCTGCATGCCACCTCTTACAGGTCTCCTCTCTAAACCAGGGTTAATATTTTTAATCTGTCCTCATACAAAACTTTTCCCAAGCCTCTAATATTTTTCACCACCCTTCTCTGGATCCTCTTTCAGATATCCTTTTTGAGATGGAGTGACCAAAACAGAACACAATATTTAAAATGAGGGAATAGCATCGATTTCTATAATGACAGGATATTTTAAGTATCTTTCTTCTGGTTTGATTTCAATCAGATTTTAAATGTGATGCCAGTTAAGGTGATAAAATGGGTGGCATGTGGGTTTATCAGTTTAATCACATACCTGCTAGTCAGAGGCTGATATGAGCGCCCAGTAAGTTCAAGGGACATGATGAATCTGGTAGGGATGCTAACACCCAGGTGGAGGAGCAGTCATTGTGATGCACCCCCTCCTGATGTTTTCTATATTAGCTTCTGGCTAGCAGGTTTAAAGTTCTCTAGCTAGTAGTCGCCTACATTTTCAAAGCCCTTCTGTACATATTAAAGAAGACCATTACAAATGGAGAGCTGGATTGTGCAACTACTGTTGACTTCACTGGGAATTACTCCTATTCAGTGGCTGCATAATCAAGCCCAGAATGTGACATAGCCTTTTTTTTTTTTTTTTTTGTAGCTGACAGTACACAACGGAGCAATTGTTTTACCATTAAATTAAGAGCTATGGATCCATTTTAAGTATTATGCTTCGAATCAGACCAAAAAGATGACTACCTAGCCACTTTGAATCTACAAAATGAATGTTTAAAGCTAGCCTTGGGTGCTTATTTTAATAGAATTTGCTGCATGAATGTAGTCTGTCTGGACCACAGCTATAATGAGCAAAGTTTCTGATGTCATGTGCTACAGGGATGCAGCCCTCCAAGTTGAAATGATTGTTAAGACTAATTAGCCCACAAACATGTTGTTCCATCTGCATGTTGTAAATGGCATGGAATAGCATTAAAAGTTTTAACGCTACCAGTGTGCTGATACATATCATCTACTGCCAGTCAGCCTGGTGAATATAGGTAAGGAATATCCCAAATTCAGTATTTAGAATTTAATCTATAAGCACTAATTTTTTTATTAATGGATCCAAGCAAAAATGAGAATGACTAAAGACTACAGTTAATCTTAGACATAAATTCTTGGATGAGTAAATCTGCAACTAAACAACCTCATGATGAAAATCTACTTCAAGGCCTATAGAAGCCATAAAAAGAGAGTCATTTAAAATATTTTTTTTTGCCCAATATGGAAATTACTAACTCCTATTTATGCATCCCCAGCCCCCTCAGTCACTGGAGTGTTAAGATTTTGGTTTCATTTAACCTCAAATTTTGCACAGTACCTTGAAAAACTGTAATTTTCCTCCACCAAATCTGTTGGGTCAAAAAGTAAGTTCTCTTCCTTAGTGATTGTCATTTTTGTTTCTAAAATCAGACCCGACAGCATTCAACCCTTCTTGCAGTAAGTGACAACAGATCAACTTTAATTCTATACTGCCTCTTACAAAAATGGATGTATAAAAGAGAGACTGGATGGCTCAGGAAATTGGTAATGAGATACAGAGCTTTTCATCTCTAGGTCACCAATTCTAAATTGACAGAGGTCAGTAGTAATCAAAAGTCATTAGCATTTAATGATTGTTCAGTGCCCTATAAGAAAGGAGCTAGTGATCACAGCATACTTCAGTAATGCCACCATTAACATTAGCACTCTTTCTAGAGTGGAGAGGCTGAGTACTGAATCTCTATGCAGACTGAACTTCCCTTCTTATCTTAAAGATAGGCATCGTCAACACAGTTTTATATTGATTTAGCTATTTCAGTTAGGGGTGTGATTTTTTTAACAAAATAGTTACATGTATATAATTCCAAACAAAGGTGCCTTATACTGATATAGCTTATCCCTTCCCTATGGGAATAGCTACACACCTATAAGGCAGTTTTATATCAACATAATGGTATCCAGGAGATTGTTCTACTTTAACTATATTGATATAGCTAAAGTATTGCAATGTTTGCATGTAGACAGATCTGTAGTTTTTAGCCGGGCTAAGGCACACTGGCAGAGTAGATTAAGGAAGCTCACATTACCATTGCCTGCATTGTACCTGTTCTGTGGATGGAAGACATCAACTCCCTGGACTGTCAGTTTGGCAACCCTTATAATTGGTAAAGAAAAACATAAAGGGAACCTTCAAAAAAGTCCTGTGTTAGGTATTGTAATGTAAATGTAATTGTTCCATCATGGGTAAACGAGATAATGTTAATTTTGTTTTAAACTACAATTCCCTGAACATTACTACAAATAAAAAGTGCAGTTTAAAAATCTAAATCAAATCAGTAACTTGGCAGACTTGTGTTTATAGTGGGAAATTATACCTGGCAGCATTCAGTGAAAGACATTTTAAATGAGTTTAAAAACAGAAAAAATTGGCAACGTCTGTTATTTTCGATGAATTTTAAAAGGACAGAAAGGAAAGCAAACATTAATCCAATCAGAGAAAAAAAGAGCATGTTGCTCCATGGGCATAACAGTCAGTTCACAACTATTGCACTCAAAGTGTGATGGAAGTTTTTTGTTTTGTTTTACTGACCCTCACTTTTCACAAAAGTGAAGTTCAGGGTACATAAATGGTCAACTGGTGATATTGTAAATATATATATAGAATACTATATACGCTTTTCATCTGAGGTGATAATTTCTGGTCACTGCCAACCTGAGCTGGATCTGAAACATTCCAGTCATTAGAAACCTAAATTTAAATGTCCCTTGGCCATAACACACTGAGCTGAATTAATCTTGGGCATACAGGTGAAAGGCTTTGTATCCTATTACCTGTTCATAATTTTAAAAGCTTGCCTCAAGAGCTTTATGTTATGTGGATTTTTTGCTAATTCAAGGTGGTTCCAAAGGTGAGATGAAAATTACGGTAAGTGGTATTTTCCTTTGAAACTACTATTTTAGAAAGGTACATTTATTTTCCCACGATCTAAACATTTCAGTCACATTTTGCCTAATAGATCAGTCATGCTCCAGTATTTTTATTTCAATACTTTCCCCTCCTTCTCACAATTTAACGGCATGTGCTTCATTTTAATGAATTTTCAAAATAAACAATATAATGAGTTTTCTGAATACACTGTTTCCAACTAAAGATTTTTTTTTTAAACCATTTTAGGGGTAGTTGTCCAGCAATGATTACCTAAATGCAGGTTTAATTTCCCCTCCGTGGTAACTCTGCCTAAGAGACCTCTGGAAATTCCATGGACTTTGACTTCATAATGAGACAGAAATGGAAATAGTGATGAGCTAGGAAGGAACAAATCCTTGTTTAAACAACTAAATCAAACATGAGCTGTTAAGCTATTTTAAGAGACCATGTGAGGTGAATGGATTTCTGTGTTAGCTTGAAATGTTAGAAAGTTTTATCTAGTATGAAAAATCTTTATTTAAACTGTGAAATACTTTCCTCAAGTACAACTTCGTCTGACAGGCCAGCAAGTGTAAGACAAAACAAGTAGTACTAAACATGGAATGTATATTTTGTGCCTGGGTATACTTTTTTAGCACACGTAAGTGAATGGAGCAATTTTACTACAACCCTAATGATAGTAACACATTTTTTTTTTTAAGTGATTGACAGTGGCAGTGATTTTATAGCTATTCTAAATCCTTGAATTGCATTATATACAGAGGATTTTATAGAAGTGTTGTACTCTGTACTAAAGACTCACAAAACTCAGCACTGGCTTAAATGGTCTCAGTTCCACTGAAATCAACTTGACACTGAAATCTATTGGTCTTTGTGCTTGCGCTATTAGTTCTACAATTGCAAAGAGTTACTTCATTAACAATTGTGAAATGCCTAATGTGGCATTATTTATTACTGTGTATTTAATTATGTACACAAAACAGACACCACAATGATAGGCACCTTATACATTTGTTATGAATAATATGTGGCTGCCTACAACTCCACTCTGATGCTGCAGAATAGACTCTGTGCATCCTCCAACATACTATCATGTGGGCTAGGTGAGTCACTGGTTAACTGGAATTCAGCCCACAGAGGAAAGATTTAGAAAGGGGTCCTGCCCCTGAAAACATTACAAACCCAAGGATAAGAGATTCATGGCTACTAGACAGAGAAAAGCAGATGGCCCAGTGGACTGAAAACTTGCTTGGTTTTCATACCCTTGAAGAAAAAGTCATTGGGTCAAAGCGGAAGGCACAAAACTGTCGTCTTAGGGAATGTAATGTTTTCAAACAAAATTACTCCGACTTTTTTTTCACCAGTTGACTGAAATATTGACTGAATATTGGTCCATTGAATGTTCTGACCTACAAGCCTCCTGGGTTATGCAGCTGTGTAGGCTGCTTCACCTCAGTAGCAACTGCAAAATGTTTGCCAGGGCATTTTGTGACTGCATGAGTGCTCTGTAATTGGAGGATGTGCTCAGTAAGCAATTAAAAACTCTTCTGATTTGAAGGGAAATTCTATCATGCACTGAGGTAGAGGTAGTCCTTCAGAATGTGAAGTAGCCCATACAGACCATTCATGGGTCAGTAGCACCCCCTGTTCCCCCCCCCCTGTTTAAAAAAAATATCGATAGCTTATTGGCTGGCAAGAACACCTGACTCCTTTCTTCTTCTTTTATAATAATTTCCCTAGGCTACAGGGTTCCAGCAAGTGGAGGGTGAAGAAAGGAAGACAGGCCCAAAATACAGAGTTTGAAAAGACTGGAGCCAGGTGTACATTTGCCTAAACTTTTCTCCTCACATTTACAATAGGATGGTTTTGTGGTTAAGGTATTGGATTGGGGGATTCATATCTGGGTTCAATTCTGGGCTTTGCCATGGACTTTTTGAGTGACCATGGGCAAGTCCCTTAATCTCTTTGTACTTCTGTTCCTCATCTGTAAAGTGAGGATAATAATATTTTGTTCTTTCATCTTTACACTTTTAGGGGCACAAATTGTCTCTTACTACGTATTCATTCAATGCCTGCCACAATAGGGCTTCAGTGCCAGTTGGAGCCTCTAGATCAGGGGTAGGCAACCTATGGCACAGGTGCCAAAGTTGGCACACAAGCTGATTTTCAATGGCACTCAGACTGCCCGGGTCCTGGCCACTGGTCCGGGGGGGG
>NW_020664483.1:9835513-9870321 GCF_002925995.2 Terrapene triunguis | reverse complement strand
GCGGGGGAAGGAGGGGGTGAAGTTGGGGGGAGGTGGGGGCTGTGCTGAGGGAGGGAGTCTGGCTTGGGGGGAGGAGGAGAGGTGGTGGGTCTGTGGCTGGGAGAGGAGGGGGGTCTGGCAGGGGGAGGAGAAGGAGGAGGGGAGTGGAAGTTGGCCGGGGGAAGGAGGGAGACTGTGCTGGGGGGAGAGGAGGAGAGGTGGTGGGTCTGTGGCTGGGAGAGGAGGAGGGAAGGGGGTCAGTGGTGGGGGAGGGGAAGAAGGAGGGGGATGTGAGTTGGGGGGGTCTGTAGGGAGAGGAGGAAGATCTGTGGCTGGAGGAGGTGAGGGGGCTGTGCTGGGGGAAGGTAAGGTTGTGGCTTGGGGGAGGAATAGGGGAAAGGGGGATGTGGCTGGGGGGGGCAGGGAACAGTGAATGAGTGATGGGAGGGTCCCTGGTCAGCAACGATGCTCTTAAATATGAATATTGTAGGATGTCGCTCCCCAACCCCAGCTATCTGTGCCCCTCTAGATCTGCAGCTCCTGACGGGTTAATGGGGAAAGCAGATGGTTTTGAGGGGTTTATCATTTAATTATACCTGGGATGATAAATGGAAGCATCGTCTGCTCTGTGTGGGTAAGGGACCAAAGTCAGCATTTTTGCATTGGTCAATAGGAAGCAGCACTAATAGGAAAAAGCAGCAGCTCGGCATAGAGACAAAGATTGTGCCAGGAAACATGAGAGATTCACTGGGGGGGAACACAAAAGTACCCATTGACTTTAGTGGAGCAGAGTTAGGCCAACACTGAGAGCTTCTTGAAATCCTGCCTGTCAATCTTCCCTATGCCCAACTGCTCAGCTTGAAATCAGTGCATAAAATTTTATCTGTAAGAAACTACAAGAATAACAAGTTGAATATCTCCACAATAAATGATGGAGCTGACAGAACAATTTTAAAACGTGGGTACCTATGTGAATTGTTGATCTCCCACACTGGTAATTCAAATTGGTACTTTAGTGTCTAAAATGGATAGCTAGGGAATTAAGTGTCAGTACGTCTACACTACGGGATTAATCCGAATTTAGATAATTCGAATTTGGGAAACAGGTTGTATAAATTCGATTGTGCGCGGCCACACTAAGCACATTAATTCGGTTTTTAACCACATTAATTCGGTGGTGTGCGGCCACACTACCCCATTAATTTAAACACAGTAATTCGGTGGTGTGCGGCCACACTAACCCTAATTCGAATTAACAAAATCGATTTAGGCGCTACTCCGCTCGTCGAGGTGGAGTACAGAAATCGATTTTAAGTGCCCTTTAATTCGAATTAACTGGCTCTGTAGTGTGGACGGGTGAAGGGTTAATTCGGATTAACGCAGCTAAATCCGAATTAAAGTCGTAGTGTAGACCAGGCCAGTATGAACACACAAGTGAGAGAAGTAAGGCACCTATTTGATCAGAAAGATTAGAGAGACATTAGGTGCTAAAGTCTGAAAACTGGGCCTGAATTTAAATATAGAATCCTAGCAATAAAAGGCTGGAAGGGATCTAAGGCAGGACCATGTACATCTGCACCTTCCCCAAGAGATGTTTGTCCAACCTGTTCTTAAAAACCTCCAATGACGGGGATTCCGCATCCTCCCTTGGAAGCCTATTCCAGTGTTTAACTGTTCTTATAGTTAGAAAGATTTTCCTAACATCTAATCTAAATCTCCTTTGCTGCAGATTAAGCTCTTTACTTCTTGTCTTGCCTTCAGTGGACATGCAGAACAATTCATCACAGGCTTGCTCTACACTATAGAGTTAGATCGACGTAAGGCAGCATATGTTGACCTAATTATGTCAGTGTACAAACTACAGCCTTGCTTCCGCCAGTGTAGGTGCCCTACTAGAGCAGCATCATAACTCCACCTCCATGAGAGGCGTAAGGCTTATGCTGATGTAGTTAGGACGATGCAGTGTCTGTGTAGGAACTGTGTTACTTACATGGGCTGTTGGCTGTCATTCTTGTCAATCTGAAGACTCCATGCTGGCACTGTGAAACTGACAAGAAAGCCGGGCTGTCCACTGGAGCAGGTGGGGGTGTGATGGGTTCCCCCTGGGGTGCCACCTGGAATTGGGGTACCACTGAGCTCCCCTGACCCATCAGCCTGGGCTCCCTTTTAAACTACCGTTGTGACAAGCTGCCAAGCCCTCTCCAGGCTCCAGCCTGCACTTTCACCAGCACACAAACAGGTAGGGACACACCCAGCTGTAGTAACATGCAGATGCTCTGACCAGCTCCTGCATGGGAAGGCTCCAGCTAGGGCACTTCCCAGTTCATAAGGCACGCACCCCCTCTGGATTGTAAACCCAAAATTATACCATCTTGCACTGCACAGGGAACAGTACAGTGTAAGCTCATGAAATTCGCCCCCTCCCTCAATGTGGAGAGGAATATACAACAGCTTCCTGCTCTGAGCTATGACTCCCATACACTGGTTTTTAAATAAAGCAAAACCAAATTTATTAACTACAGAAGATAGGTTTTAAGTGATTATAAGGGATAGCAAACAGATCTAAGCAGATTAACTATCAAACAAAAAACGCAAACTAAGCTTAATATACTACATAGATCAGATATGAATAGCCAATTCTCAACCTAAGTGAGACAAGCCGGCTGCAGATTCTTAAGGGGCCAGCTGCACTTTTACAGCTTAGAATCCCCAGGTGTTCCATTCACAGGCTAAAAATCCCTTTAGCCTGGGTCCAGCACTTCCCCCCAGTTTAGTCTTTGTTCCTCAGGTGTTTCCAGGAGTCTTCTTGGGTGGGGAAGTCAGTGAAGAACCATGATGATGTCACTCCCTTGCCTATGCATATGGCGGGAACCTTTTGTTTCAAAGCTTGGCTCCCATGCCAGTCAGTGGAAAATACTGACATCCCAAGAGGGAGTCCAGCACCAGGTAACCTGGTCACATGTCCCTGTAGTGTAACAGCAGCCACTACTTGGAGGCTGTCTGTAGCATCCTCAGGAAGGCGCCCCAGGTGGGAGATAAGCTTCTCCTAAGGCCTATTCTCTAGACTGGCTCATTAACTGGAATGGGCCCTTCCCAGTCAGCCATCTAGACTGAGAGCCTTTTGCCTAGTGGGCATTGCCCAGGAATAGCTTCATGTGAAATAGATACATAGTCAATATTCATAACTTCAGATACAAAAATGATACATGCATAGAAATAGGACAGTCGTATTAGCAAATCATAACCTTTCCAACGACAGCTCACATGACTTATCTTGCATTGAATACCTCGTAACTATGTCATAGTCCTATCATCATAATATCACTGTGAAGAATATGGGGTGCAGTGTCACAGGGGGCTCGAGCGATAGCCCAGCTGCCCCCAAGCGAGCTGCACCCACCTCTCTCAGAGCCTGGCTGCCCCCAGATCCCTGCTCCCAGCCCAGCTGCTGCCCGGGCTCCCCACTCCCAGACAGGCTGATGCCTGGGCTCCCAGTTCCCATAGGGAGCATGGCTGCATGGAGGCTCTCCACTCCCTGCGTGGAGTCCGGCTGCTGCACGCAGGCTTCCGTTCCCCATTGGTAGCCCGGCTTCGCCAATGAGCCCCTGTGCATCCAGATCCACCACTGAGCCTCCTGCACCCAGATTGCCCCCCGCAGAATCCTCTCACCCCACACCTGGATCCCCCCAACACTAAGCATGTCCACACTTGGATCCTGCTGGGCTGAGCCTGCCTGCCCACACCTGATGCGTCCGGCACGGAAAGGCAGAGCCTTGGGGTGTTTCTGAGGGAGGCCCAGCCTTTGTGCTGGGTCAGGGTCGGGTGCAGCCTCACTGCAGAGTCCATGTCCCGGGGGCAGGGGCTGCGGGATGATCTCCTACCTCTGTGCAGCCAGTGACCTGGCCCCACTGCCAGGCTAGAGCCTCCGCATTTAAATGCCTTTAAAACTCTGGCCCCAAATGACCTGTCCAAAATCACACAGGAAACCAGTGGACAGTTCCCAGGTCTTTGGAGTCCTAGTCCTGCACCTTACCACAGAAACTCTTTCTCCTTTCTGTTAAGGATTCAGCACCTCCACCCTTTAAAGGCTGAGAGAGGTTTCAGCCCACATATCTGAGCCAGGGACTCCTGCAGAAAAACAAGGAAGACCTGACATTTGTAAAACAAGAAAACATGGAGCTTTTTCCTTTATAAAAACCAACTGACTGACCGACTCAGTGGTTTGAGCATTGGCCTGCTAAACCCAGGGTTGTGAGTTCACTCCTTGAGGGGGCCACTTAGGAATCTGGGGCAAAATCAGTACTTGGTCCTGCTAGTGAAGGCAGGGGGCTGGACTCAATGACCTTTCAAGGTCCCTTCCAGTTCTAGGAGATAGGATATCTCCATTAATTTATTTAAAAAAAAAATTTTTATTTAAGCTTTCTATCTATAACATAAAGAAGCCCCCCTCCCCCCCAAAAAGGACAGACTACCACTTCTTTTTCTTTTCAAGGGTACGTCTACACTTACCGGAGGGTCCGGCGGCAGGCAATCGATGTTCTGGGATCGATCCCGGAAGTGCTCGCTGTCGACGCCGGTACTCCAGCTCGGCGAGAGGAGTACGCGGCATCGACGGGGGAGCCTTCCTGCCGCGTCTGGACCCGCGGTAAGTTCGGACTAAGGTACTTCGAATTCAGCTACATTATTAACGTAGCTGAATTTGCGTACCTTAGTCCGAAGTGGGGGGGTAGTGTGGACCAGGCCCAAGCCATTTTAAGGGGTTGTCCTCTAGATGAGGGAGAAAATGTCCATTTTTTGCTTTGCATGATAATATTTGCATGCATATGATGTTTTGTGAGAATAAGTGAGTGTTCAAGGATGACATGCTGTCTGTTCCTGCCCTGATCACAGCTTTTAAAATAAAGAAAAAACAGATTTTTGGCTAGTTAGTTCCATTGTGTCAACATTAGGTACCTGGTTCATCTTCGTACTCTGTCCACTACACAACTAAAAATGATGAGTCTCTGAGCTATAGAAAACACAAGGAGAAAATCCCTTTAGGAAGATAGTTGTCACTCTTTTGCTTTTATCCTGAGATTAACACCACATTATGTGGAAGAATAAATATCCTTTCCTCCTTAGCCTGAATTTAATAAAGTTATAAAACAAAGGATTCCTGTAAATCCGGTAAATCTTTGCTCATATGAGTGCTCCTTACCCTTTCTTGTAGTCCCACTGAGTTCAAAAACAAGCAAGCAAACTGACTGATTTTTAAACCAGTATTGGGAACATTAGTGCAAGTAAGAACTTGCATTAGTAAGAGTTTCCAGGATAAGGCCCCATGTTTATTCAATGTCTTTATAGACACTTAAAAGATTGCTGATCATGCTCATGTATCTAAACACAAGAGAAATTAAAACATGCTGTTGGCACTTTGTTGAAATACATGGCAAAATCCTTTACTTGAGGAGTCTTTAAGAAGCATTTGTCTCTACAAAGTATTTGAAATTAGATTATTGTGAATATTCATTTACGTACTGGAAGTATGGGTATCTTAGCAATGTGGAATTATGCATCTCTGTGGATAATCAGCGCCTTGTTTTTCCTGATTTAATATTTTATCTATTCAAAAATAAAGTAACATTAAGCAGAAGCAATCATAAGTATATACCCACACACGTTCTATAGCTATTTTGGATCTTTACCAGACGAGTACACATTTTAAATTATTCATTGTAAAGGATGATTTAACTGGGACTTGGGAAGCTAACAACATTTTCATTGCTTGAAACAAATTTAAACAGCTTATTTAACTAAATAACCACTGTAATTTTCTGTCTTATTTTCTGATTTAAGTTAAAAGACCCTTTGGTGGCTTTTATGTAATTTAGATGGGGAAATTGTGGGATGAGACCCTCTTCTGTAATTTACAGAAAATGATTTCACCACCTGATGTTATGATTACACGGGGGATAAATGTCCTGCTAACACTTTAAATTAAGTTAGCATGAAAAAATGTTTGGTTGGTTGGCCTTTTTTTTTTTTTTTAAGGACCCTGTCCTGTAGTCCGTATGTGTGTATGTCCCATTAAAACCATTGGGAGTTTTGTGTGCAGAAGAATGGATGAAAAAAAAATTCCCCACTAAATAACAGGATTAGATTTTTTTTTCATATGGATCTCATCTTGCACTCTTTTCACATGGAAAATTCTCACTGCTATCAGTGGGAGTAATGTGTGTGGAATACCTGCAGAACTGAGGTCTAATACATTCTTAGAAGGCATATTATAATATTTGGCTAAAAACAAGTGTAAATCATTGCACGAATTATAGTTTACCTAGCTCAGAGGGAGCTTAACTATGTATGGAAATGCTCTGATATCCTTGGATAAAGGTGATTTACATGATGTAAGTGAAAAGTGTAATTAATCTAGTTTAAAACATATACACGTACATTAATAAATAAAGTGCTTGTCCAAAATTATTTCAAAGTGCTCGTCTGGAATGACTATGATATACAAATTCATGAAAGCCAAGCATAGGCAGAAAACTGGACAGCTCAATAGACTCTAGCGATACTGTGTTTAGGATACCAGTTCAAAGGCAGTCCTGAGATTCGTGAGCCAAAGAGTTGTTAACATTTGAAGAGTGTTTGGTGGCCAAAGAGAAAAGTCATAGACCAGTTCCCAGTAGACGGTGTATCTGCAATACAAAACCACAATTTGCATTCCTGTTGGCCATTTCAACAGAGAGGACACTGAGGCTAAGCTATCCTCTTACCTGTAGAGGTAGACTCTGGGCAGGGTTGAGGCCTATTGGGAAGTTTGTACTGCTGCTGCTTGTACGGTACCTATACTATGAATTAAAGGCAGAAAGTATAAATTAAAAAGACAGCCTAAGGACCTGAATGGGTCAGGGAGACAGGTAATGGGATACAGAGCCTTTCAATTATAGGTTTCTGGTTTTAATACTGCCCAGGTCAATACTGACTGAAAGATATCACCATCTGGTGGCCATTTGATGCTCTATGTGAATGAATTTGGGCTCAGTCCAGTATCTACTGGACAGAAATCCATAGTACAAAAAGACCACCACAATTGGCACTAATTGGAACCCTTGTTTCATAGACAGCCTGGAGAGTGAACTCTCTCTCACATCTAGCAGTGGTTCTTCCAGGTCAAGTGACGTAGTGATGTAGTACAGGGAAGCTGAAGTCTCTTCACACAGTGAGAACTTTTCCAGTTTGGACTTTCTTGTGGCTTATCCATGTTATGCTACGGATTGGCCTAGCAATTGTGGACAGGGCAAAACTATGTTACAACCAGGTGATAAATCTATGCGTTAGCTTTGGTAGAGACTTGGGCAAAGGAGAGCTTTTTAACCTCGCTGTAACACAATTGATCTTTGTCCACAAAGAGTCTGTCTGGATTCCAAATAAAACCAAATCAGAGGACTCAGTTGCTACACAGTTCCATTTTGTAGTGTAGATTGGACCATAAACTGTGTTCCATCATCCATTTAAAGTCTTGGGTTGAGCACTTCTTGATATGTATATAGACAGGAATTCAGTATCTGTGATGTTAATCCTGCTCCTTTCAGAAGCCCTAAATTTGCATATAGGTAGATAGCTCTCTGTCTATCTATATGCAAATTTACGGCTTCTGAAAGGGGCGGACATTGAATTCCTGTTTATCTACACAATGTGTACAATATGGTTGGCAGCATAAGTCCCTGTTTACACTGGGTAAACAACTAAGTTGTTGGTAATTAAGTTGGTGGCAACCCATTTGCAACCCAGATCCATTTATAGTGTGCTATGGGACCATACTCATGTTCCATATCTGGGGTAAACCTGTAATCGGTTTTAGGTTGGTCAGAAAACAATGTTAAGACCTCATCTGTTCTCAGGGGTGAAAGTAGTTTACAGGATTTACCGGTACTGCCGAAGTCCTGAGCGGGGCGTGGCCTCATCCGGAAGAGGCTGGGCCTCTCAAGATTTAAAGGCCTTGGGGCACCGGCTGTGGCTGGGAGCCCCAGGGCCTTTAAATCAACCCGGGGCTCCCAGCTGCAGAGGTGGCTGGGAGCCCCCGGGGCTCAGGGACAAATTAAAGGGCCCGGGGATCCGGCCGCTACCGAGCTCCGGGCCCTTTAAATCCCCACCGCAGCTCCGTCTGCCAGAGCTTCGGGGGGGATTCAAAGGGCTCTGGGCTCTCCGCCACGGCGGGGAGCCCAGAGCCCTTTAAATCCCCACTGTGGAAGCTGGTGCAGTCCGGCACGGCGTACTGGCTCTTGCTGGTACGCCGGACCAGACCGGCTTACTTTCACCTCTGTCTGTTCTACAAAATGGAAACATATTGTAACTGTGTCTCCTGACTTGGTTGTAACTGGACTGTAGATGGGACCAGAGGTTATAACCTAGATAGTCCTCAGAATTTAGCCACTGTTGTTAAACTGTTTTTGTAGACTATTTATGCCTGCACAGTATAGGTTCCATAGATAAATAGAGGATTTGAGGACAGAACAAATCCTTTCAGAAACACCAGGCAACATTCAAAACTGTATATAAAAAACAGTCTGAATTACCAGCTCCAGTACTTATTTTGTTCTTGGCGTGAGTCTCAGAACCCTGCAGCACTTCAGGTCTAATTTGTTTTTCTAAGACATGCTATGTAATTTATTAGATGATAACTGTTTAGCATACTTTTTATTTTAAAGAGCCTCAAAACACCCAGTTTGTTTTAATACCAAAGCATTAAAATGAATGGAAGTATCCCAATGAAACAACACCTACTTATGGGCCCTGTGCCCCAAGTTGGAGAACACGAGAACTTGGAAAGCTGTCCACATACAACTGAAAATAATGGAAGGAGATGAGCTTCCAGACAGCCATACCATGCAAATACTGTACTGCTGGGGCTGTGCAAAATTTTGCCCCGGGGGGAGATATGGGGGTGGAGGGGGTGAGAGTGGTGGGAAGAAGATTAATTACTTTGTATTCTCCAGTATGAAACTCATCCAATTACTACTGGAAAAGGCAAGGGAACTTAACCCTAGTCAAAGCAGCATTAATCTGTGCAATGTGCTTTTTACCACTTTGGAGGGGATAGATGCACATAGGCATTACTCGTGAATAAATGGCAGCACAGCAATCCAGGCAGCCATGCTTCTGTGAGGGAGAAGGGGGCATGTGAGAGGGCTGCCATTTTGTGTGGCTGGGGCCAGTGTCCTGTACAGATCTCCTGGCTCACTTAGGTAGTCATAAGGAGTTTTCCAGAGCTTGGAAGCTTATTCACTAACATACTTTTTCTCTCTCTCATTTTAGTATGTTTTTGTGGAAGAGCGTATGATTCAGTCCTTTGTCTACAATGTAACCTACAGTTTTAGATGGAGGGCCTGATGGTTCAAGGTTGGGTGTATGCAGTTACACCCGCCCATATGATAGTGTAATTGTCCATCTAATTTGGGTGTGTAAATGGCCAGTTATGCACCCAACTGGCTATTTGTATCTGCAACACAAAAATGTAACCGCTCACACATATTAGGTGGGGTTTGCATGGGCACATATTCATGCATACCTAATTTGCTATATCAAATGCTGAGGGCCATGTAACATGCCGTTTGAGTTGTACTGAGTATGTTGTGGTAACAATGAGAGACTGCTTTCCACCCTGGCACTCTGACAACAACAAGAGGTGAATCACATGTCCAGTGAGCAAAAAAGGAGGATTGTGTATTGCTGTTTGGCAGAGTGTTTGCTTCCCTCCCCTTTTTGCATAATGATACATTTTTTCTTTGTGTTTGAAACTATTTTAATGTTGTAGCTTCTGAGCAGAATGGGTTATTTCCTTGCTGGGAGAGACAGGAGTTGACGCAGACGCAAGATGCTGCCTGCTACTGTAATTTACTCACAAGTACAGTATGTACCAGAACAAGTATATTAGACAGGAAAAGTGTATGCACAAATTTAGCATAACATTTTCAGAACTCCAGCATACCAGGGCTGTGTTCAAATTTTCAGTGGTATAAAAGCCATTCGCCATGAATCTCCTGACATTTAGACAATGCTGCATGCCCATCTCTTCTCCTTAGCTTTTGTAGCTGGTAGGGAGGCTGTTATGAGGTTACAGTGAGGAGTGATTTTCGGGAGTGCTGAACCTCCATAGCCCCCATTAACTTCAGTTGGAGTGGATTTGAGGATCTGGCTTGCCAATGATTAAAAATATATTTTCCTTTAGACAGCACAGCACATGCTATTCGGGGCTAGATTTTGCTGCTTTGAGGCACAGGGAAAATAAGAAGAGTCTTATTTTTAGAACAGTCACATTAAGACACATCTGTTCTTGCTTGACAAAGACAGTCTCAGGTAATAGGAAGCGATGCTCCCCTCAGAGCTTGAAGAGCTATTGATTTATTTATTTATTTTCCAAGGAAGCTTGCATGCTGGGCAGGTTTTTCCGAGGACTCTGGGGTGTAATTAGGCCATCTTTGCAGGCATGTTCCCATTAGACATTGTGCTAGCACTGACCTTTTTGTTTTTGTTTTTCCTTTATTTTTTTTAAAGCTTCAGTGAATTTTATTCACAGCACAGGCTTCCTGGAAAGGTTGTCATCCTATGTTTAATAGGGGAGGGCAAGACAGAAGGAGAGATTTACTGCAAATGGAAGCCATAACTGGAGCAGTTAGCAAATGAAAGCACAATATAATAATGTCTAGTACTAAAGATAGGAAAAGTTGCCTGCCTGCGACAAACACCTGAGCTGTTGTAAAATTAACCTCTGCAGCTGCTGCTCTCTCTTCTCTGTTTTGTCAGGCAAAGTGAGTGCCACATATGAGCTACCATGCAAGCCCTAGGGGTAAAAGCCAGGTGTTTAGAAATCATCAGCCTTAAACGCAGGCATTCAAACTTGGCCCGACCGAAGGGACATGCATTGGTAACTTTCCCTGATCTCCCGACTGCAAGTGATTTGCACCAAATGGAGCAGTTTGCAGCAGCCGAAGCTGTAAGTCATAATCCTGTGGGGTGCTGGATGCCCCTGATAAGGTGTGAATACCCACAGTTTTATATGGACACCAAGAGGAGCTGAGTACACTCATCATCTCACAGGACTGGGCCCATTATCTTAAACAGAGAGGTGTAGCCCATTAAGGCTACAGGTCCTAGCATGTACAGCTCTCTCGAACCATGTAACTAGTTGCAGGTCAAACAGTAAAGCTCTTTAGGGCTGTAGTTTTGGCCATCCCTGATCCCGTATACTAAAAGATTTAAGGTCAAACCCACAAGCCAGGAAGTTGCAGCCAAAGATTGTGATTTCCAGCGCAGTGTTTTGGTGCAGATTGGTCTTTTCTTACCCCATTTTTTTGTCTTCTAGCAGGTTGCATAGCAATTCTCTCGGATTCAATTGCATTAGTATTAACTTCTCTGGAAAATACAGATACTTGAGTCTGTTACAAGGCAATAATTCATTTGACAGGTTCCGCTGACATTATAAAATGTGAAAGGCAGTTTCATTCAGTAGCATGGAACTATCCCCCAAAGTGAATTACTGCCTGTTCGCCTGGACTGGTGCATTTGTGACCAGACTACTTTAATATGAAGCAACCCAAACTTGCTTTGAGGAAAAGGCTTGGGATAAAAAGGGACCTTTAAGGAGCGACTATAAATCTTTGTCTCCAGAGATGGTCATTTTTCGTCCTGGCATTTAATGTCTGAACTCGAAGAACATTAACTCCTTTTTGCTCTATAAAGGTAGGTGATAGGGCCAATGGAGACTGCATAAGCAGTAAGCCAGGATACGGTGTACAACTTCATTGTCAAACAAATGGAGGCACTGGAGGGTCAACCAGCATCGGCAGAGCCATCCCTGATGCGGAAGCGTGTCTTTTGTGCTGCACAAGAAGCAAAGGATACAGGACTTGGGTGGAGAATGACCTGCCCTTTATTCTTCATTCCTATCCTTACCATAGAATTTATGTGTGCAGGGGACAATCTGACCCGGGGATGCTACTCCATGCTCTTACCTAGGTCAACAGTCAGCAGCAGCAAGCACAGGGACCCTCCCTGCTTACATGGCCCCCATTGCCTTAAACATTAATGGATGTATCCTCACAACACCTGCGTAAATTAAGGAAATATTCCCATTTCACAGATAGGGAACTGAGGCACTGATCATGCAACATTTACACACATGCTTAAGTTTGCTCACCTGATTTGGCTTCAGAGACACTACCCTTGTGGGTGAAGTTACAAAGCATAAGGCTTTCCAGGATCAGGGTTTAAGTGACTTGCTCAAGGTCACACAGAAAGTCTGTGGCAGAACTAGAAACTGAGCATAGGTCTCAAGTCCTGGTTTAGTGTCTTAACTCCAAAACCATCCTTCTTCACCCTGGGAGATACCTGTACACATTGACACATTTGCGTGCACATACAGAGTATACACAGGGCTAGAAAGTTGGTTTTGCTACTACTGAGTTAGGTGGGAAAGGTTTTAAAAGGCTCATGATAAACTCACCCTGACTTCACAGCTCTCTGTGGGCCTGCTTGGAAGCCCACTGAAGTCAATGAAAGGCTCCAGTTGACTTCAATGGGTTTGAAGCAGCTCCTATGGGAGTCACCTGCAGAACTAGCTAAACATGTTTCCATAAACCCACTCCTGCTAGAGAGCTCAGCCAGGTGCAGAAACAGGCTCCAATAGCCTCAAAGCAAAGGGGGCACAACTCATCAGCTAACCAGGGGCCTGGAGCTTTAATGAAAAGTAACGTGGTGTTTTAGTGGGAAATTAGAAAGGAAGATGATTATTGCATTTTATGACAACACCCCAGGGCAGAACAAGGAGCAGGATGTAAAATGTTTAAGGGAATTGAACTGGCAGTAAGGATGAGCAGTGTGTTAACAGCAGGCTTAATTATCATAACTTACAATGGGATCACCCTGCAGTAATTTTCAATTATCATTCAACTGATCACCATAGGTTTGACCCAGTACTTCTTAAATAAGCTGCCTTCTTCTTCTCTCTCTCTCTCTCTTTAATGACATGCATTTATCGTTAGGAGCTGCCAGGAACAACATCTTGAATCTGACATTATTGGAGAGATGTTCAGGGTAAAATCCTATCTGTCGTGCTCTTACCCGTGTTGGGTAGGGAGAGTGGGGTGGAGGGAGCAGGGGGCTGCATAGCATGATGGTGGGGGGAGGAGGGAGCTATACATGTATCCCCAAAGCTTCCTGATGCTTCAAAGAGACAAGTGCGCTCCAGAGAGGAACAGCTACCCTTCTCCCCCAGCATGTGTTGCTGAGTGCAGCACATGAAAGAGGTCAGACGTCTGACCATGCCCCAAGCTGGCCAACCCCATCCCACCACCTCAGGACTGGGCTGAACATAGCTTCCTTGCATTCTACTGAGTACTGGCTTTTGAATCCTGCCCTACTGCTGCATGGGGGAAGGGAGGAAGTGCCATACGTTCCTTTCCTCCACACAAGAGAGGGCAGGCGTTGGCTCTTCGTAAGTAATCCTGAGAGAGGGACTATTTGGTGTCATTAGTTCGATTTGATAGAATTGGACCAATGTAACAATTTAGTGTAGCAAAAACTCTTAATTAAAAAAAGAGAACGATAGAGGACAGGTGGGTTTTAATTTTGTGCACGAATGAGAGAGCACCATAATTAAAATCTAGGGTTTGTTCATTGGATAGTCTCTTTTTGTAGCACAACACTCTTAGGTCCCTGAACTTGGCCGGCAGCTCGCCTCATTGCACTGTGACTGTCTTTCTGTCTAGAATACCCCTCCCCTTTTCCTGTAGCACTATGTCATTCTTCCACACACAATAGGGCCACCATTTCCTCTAGAAACAAGGCTCCCCCATGATGTGTTATGTTAGGTCCAGGTGGCTCTGTGGGGCTGTTCCTCCAGCACCAGATCATAGACGCCCGTCAATTCAATTGGCTCAGAAAGAAAAAGGTGCTGCAGATCAGTTCGGGTGAAATGGAAAGTTTCAGCCCTCATTATGGGGCAAAGAAACACAAAGAGCTAGACACATATGATTTACTCTCTCTATATATATAGGGATCTTAGCCCAAGTATTACTAGTCTGGGTAGTCAGTTCTGAAACCTTCTCTTTCTAATCCCACTTCCCCTGAGGTTTCTTGTTTCTTCTTCTTCTGCTTTATAGTGAAGCAGGCTCACCTACTGGGTCTACTACCTGCTCTATTCTTCAGACATTCCTACGCACTTACACTGCTCTATATCCTTCAAAAAACATAGCACAGCTCTTTAGTGTCACTCCACTTTCCCGCTACTTTCACTAACCCCTCACAATAAACTCTCATAAATTCTTCACAAAGAACCTGTCTTTCCTGGGAACACTCCCTGCATTCCCACAGCAGGCGATCAACTGTTTCTTTAACCTTACATGTGTTACATCACCCATCTTTGTTTCTAGTCAATAAATATAAATTATTCAAACCACAGTCGTCTTGCATTCTTTTTTAAAAAATCCTCGTTTCCAGGCCTCAGCTTCCCATTTGCTCACCTGCTGCCCCTAGCCTGCAGCAGAGCTAGGCTAATCTGGCTCTGCCATTCATTAATACCCCCATGGCCATCAGCACAGGTGTATGCATTTGCCTGCTTGTCCATTCCCTAGGTCTTAGGGTGGGATCGAGAAAAGGCCAAATGCTACTGTGATTAACAAAATGAAGAAATAAACCAGAAGAAGAATGCACCTCCATTCAGATTTCATTCCTATCATTCACTCGCACGCCCAGACCACACAAAACAGGGAACCCAGAATGGGAAAGAGAGCAGCATCTCTAAGGGGGAAAAAGAAGTAAAGAAGCCAGACATTCTCTTAAAGAGGCAGACCACTCTGGTTACAGCTAGACCAGTGGTTCTCAACCTATTTACCACCGTGGGCTGCATATGCAGGTTTCTGTGTGTTATGTTGGCCACATCCACACAATATATATACTACCTGTATGGCCGTGAGGATGTCACATGGGCCACACATGTGTGCTGATTGGGCCACAAGCAGCCCATGGGCCGCAGGTTGAGAACCACTAATCTAGACAGTAGCTGGGAGGGGTAATTCCCAGATGTGCTAGTGCCTAAAAATGGCAGTGTTGCCATGGTAGCTGGGGCTAACCTACCAACTACAATCCTGCCCGACCTCCGCATACGTACTCAGCCTGTGCCACCATCTGTGTTGCCACCAGCACAGTGCTAACTTTAAGCACTAGCTTGAATAAAGCTAGTGTTTGTCCATCTACCTGAGCTGGGAATAACACCTCCCATCTGCTGTGTACACAGAACCATTCTGAGTTTTTTAAACATTGACTGTGATGGAGGGTATTTAAAGATGTATACGTCTTAGATCAAGAGGGCGACTGATTAGAGATCCTAGCGGTATAAGAGATGAAATGGACATGTGTCAGACACAATGTTCAGTTTTAAGTGTCAATTTTTTTTCAAAAGGAGACCTTGCTGGTTAAAATATTCCACAGTAATGAATCCAAAGTAGCAGATGAAATGGTGTTAGATGATGAAAAGTTAATTAAGTGCTGCTGTAAGTGGGGTTTAAAACGAAATAAATACTATATATTGTAATGTGATTCGGATTTTCATTTCTAGATGTTCAAAGGAAAACTATGGGCTAATGAAGGGTGCAGAGGTATAGTAACACCTCACTCTTATATAGTGCTTTACAAAGGAGGTCAGGCTCACTATCCCCATGTTAGAGATCAATCATATGCGTCTGTCTTCATATCACAGCAGCAAACACGAAAGTAAATGAATACAAAGGGTAACTTAGAACCACAAACTACATGATATGACTCTCTGGTGCAATAATCCTTCCCACCCACCTGGACACTGACATTTCATTATACAACAAACCCCTGGATCCAGATGCTAATTGTTACAAACAGAATCCAGGTTATGCTATCATGGGAAAAACCATATGGTCTGTGATTTTAAAATTACAGACCATGGACCTTGAATCTCATGGCAGAAATGCATGGATCTTCATCCTAGACATGGACCCCTTGAAATGAGCCTGAACCAAGCCCACATATCCAGATATCCCTGAACATTGTCGGCATTGGGAGCTACACCTGGACATTGACTTAGGGTTATCTCTAGTCTGAACTTAAAGCAGAGACTAAGGGACCATAACCGCTTCCCCTAAAATCAGTGGGAGTTCTGCCAGCATCTTCAGTGGGAGCAGCCATAGATCCAGTGGGAGGAAAGCAGTAGTGCCAACCCCAAGTATTCAAAAATCATGAGCCAGGTCCTCAAAATTACGAGACTCAAAAAATGGACCCACATTCTAGGTTCTTTCTGTTTGTCTTGTGGGTTCCGAGCTTTTAAAGTTCACATCTTCAGGCTTTTCTCTGCAACTGGGATGGCTAGAGACTGACTTTATGTTTAAATGGAATATTTTCATGAAATCACTTGCCTCCAGGAGCTGAGGCTTGAGGAAAACCACTAAATATTGCCATACTCATAAAACCACAGAAAGTGGCAACACTGGACTCAAATGAGTGTAATAAGTCCCCACAGGGCCGGATTCTTTACCAGTAATGTCAACAGGAGTTTTGTCATTGTCTGCTGTGGGAGCAGGAGTGGGACAATAATGGACAAGGTCCTGACTAGTAAGGTCTGCATGAACTGACCTTTTATGATAAAGGATATTAATAGGCATCAAGGTAATATGGAAAGCCTGGGTTCTGAAATAAGTCTATTACTTATCTGGTTTTATTACCAAATGCATGTCAATTTAACAACCCCTTGTGTTTTTGTTCTATCTTTGTACAGCACCTAGCACAATGGGGTCCTGGACCACACCTGTGGCTCCTTGGGATCAATATAATGATGAGAGAAGAAAGCTAGGGAGCTGAACATGGGTCCAATCCCACAACCCCGTCTCTCCCAAGCAGTCCTGACATGTGGGTAGCCACACTGAAGACAATGAGACTGGTTGTGTGCGTAAGGATTGCAGGATCAAGTCCCCAGATTGGCTAATCAACCTATTGTCCGAATGGATGAGAATAACAATATTTCAAATAGGCTTTAAAATCTCAGCTGAATAGGCTTGCAAATTTGACCAGTAAATCTTGCTGTTGAGATGCTGTTACCCAGGAGGAGGATTTCTGTTTAGTACTGTAGGCAAAAATATTTACAGAAGAGGAAATCAAATTTCTATTGAAAAAATTAGCTGGAAGGAATTGGGTACAGAAGGGTCCTTTTAAAAGGCAGTCCTGAGGCTACTGCTCTTTGTTGTAGGGAAACTGTCCCCAGTACGCTCATGCTAGCACTCCAAGAGTCCAAGGTGTCAGAAAAGCGAACGTTTGAAAGAAAAGCAGTGTGAGACGAGGAGTGTGCTTATAAGAAAAAACCTTTGAGTAGCATGGGTCATCAAACAGACCCTGTGATCAGAGAGCAGAGCGCCGCCAAGCCCTTCCTGATTGACAGAGCTCCTAATAGCCAAGAAAAGAATACAAGATCCCTGCCACAGCAGCTGTCAGAACCATGAGATGGGTGTAGGAGGGAAACATTTTCAGGCTTCATTTCTAATGTTCTCTCTACTTTTTAATGAACACTCATTTAAGGGATTAATGGCTTGATCCAGCTCACGCTGAAATCAATGGGAGTCTTTCTGTTGACTTCAGAGGGAGCTGGATCAGGATGCGAACTGTGTGAGTTGTGCTTAAGAATTAAATATAATAGGGACCTGAGCATACTAGGGACATGAACCTGGAGTTTCTCAGCCTATAGAACTCCCTGGGTATCAGCTGATGGTCTCTGCCACAAGGTTTGTGGGATCAGGCCCCAATGTCTCAATAAAAAAATAATATGTTAAGAAACAAAATAAGCCTGTGTATGTAACTTAATGAGAAGATGACTCTATGGTAAAGTCTCTTGATAAGAGGTTAGGGATACTGGTAATTTCAAGCCCCATTATTTCCCCTAAAACCAATAGAAGAGAAACCTTTGTTTAAAAAAATCCAGCGGGATGCTTCCTTTAAAAATAAATACATTAATTAAACAAACATTTTCTCTGTATGTTTTCAAATTAAACACTGCAGCAACATACTCCTGCAGGAAAGCCTGAAATTGACTACAGACAGCAACTGCCTTGTTTATTTGAAAGTCCAAGCTGAGAAAACACAAGAAGTAAACAACCCAACAAAATAATGAAAAATAAATCAGAAAATTCTTTTGGTTTTAATAATATAATCTGTTATTTATAACATAGGCCAGGGATTTAAAAATATGATTTTTAGCATGTCGGTGTCCCTTTAAATTATTGAGCTTTCTGTCATTTAATAAAACTGGAATGTTATTGGACCAGAAAGGGAGACAAAATGAGGGAGTTTCAAAGATAGTAGACAAGCTCCTTAGCAGTTTTTATAGGATCTATTGTACTAAGGAAATTCATAAGAAAAATAAAATTCTATACTATCCTTGTGGGACAGCTTATAATGCACACAGTACTCCAGTTTAGGAAATAACCATGACATCAAACTCCTATTTTTCTCACTAAGTGTAATTCTGCATAAAATCTTCATATCAAGATTTTTATACAGTGCTGCGTGAGCTCTTTCTCTATGTCAGTTTCTTCTGTGAATCGGCAGTTCTTCCCTTCTGATACAACTTCCATCTCACGTCTGAGATTTTATGTTTAGTGGATGAAATTCACCCCTCTACAGGAGACCAATACGAGGGACTATGTACCACCTTGCCATGTACTGCTTCTCCACCGACAGATGACTTTCACACCAACGTAACATGTGAGTGCACTGTTTATATCTTCTAGCATTCACGGGTGCTGGATTCATCAGTGCATTACAATCAAGGTCCTGAACATGCTTCTACTGAAGTCAATGGGAGTAGTGCCATACCTCCATTTACTTCAATGAAGCGATGACAATTCACACCAGCTGAGGATCTGGCTCAATGACTTCAGAGGGAGCAGGATTGGCCTCCAAGTCCATAAAGGGGACTGTCTGATTTCACCTCTAGCCCCTGCCCAGTTCTTTTAAAACCATGACTTTGCATTGAATTTGCTTCAATTGCAAAAAAATACATGCACGTTCTCTTGTTTTCAAGGGGCTTGTCATCCTTAGAGGTGCCATCTACCAATAATGTTTTCCCTTAAACTTAGGCAATAGGTAGTGAAATTACAGTGTAGTTTATCCAAATGAAGAAGAATACAAAGCCTGAACAAAATACTCAGCTGGCGTGAGTTGGGCGCAGGCCCACTGAAGCTGTACCAGTTTACACCAGAAGAGAATTTGGCTCAGGCGTTCACAGCTGAGCTCCAATGAAGCTACAACAAATAAAACTAACACTGGTTGTCTTTTCTCTGATTTAAAAATCGATTCCCCCCCACCCCCTGCGAACAGACAGACAAATGGAACCACAGGACCAATATTGTCTCTTCCCAGTCTGTCTGAACTCAGCTGTTGTCTCTCATCTTCTACTTAGATTGGGATAGGGGCAGTCTCTTTGTTCTGTGTTTACACAGCACTAGCATCGTGGGGTCTTGGTCCAGGACTGGGACTCTTAGGTGCTCTGGGAATACAAATAATAATACATTTCTCTTAATCTGATGCCGGTCTAATGGCCTGTCACCAGCCTGCAAGGCAATGAGTGCGTTTTTATGGAAATAAGTATTTTTAAATTTGTGCGGGCTTCCAGTCAGCACATTATAATATGGGACAGGCGACCATCCGAGAAACTACACTGAAAGACCAATCAAGTGACAAAAAGTTATAGAGGAAAATATGGTATCTGAAGAGAGATGGAGGATAGTTATTTGAGGGGATGGGGAAAATAGGCTTATGTGAAGGGATGTGGTAACAACACTAGATCTTAGTAGATATTTACAAAGGGAAGAGAGGAGTGAGAAGAAAATGCTAATCATGTAAGTCCTGATCCTATAAACCCGTAACTTCATGTTAGTAGCAGACATGCCAAACCCACGAAAAAAAACACAGAAATTGGACTTGTTTTTGGCTTAATTGACTTGTGAGTTGCTTGTTTGGCTTGTAGCTTGTTGCTTCTTTGTTTTTATTGGCTCTCGGCAAGGGATGGCAAGCAGGGAGAAGGTGGGGAGAGAGTCAGGGGTGCACAGCGGGCCCACCACAGTCCCAGACTGCTCGCCGGGGGGATCTAGTCACATAGAGTGTTGGGGTTCTTAGCGATTGGCTTGTTTTGGCCTTGTTTTGAAATGGGATTAGCTTGATTTTTGGCTTATTGTGAAAGTCGGGGTGCTTATTTACCACGTGAAAGTTGGCAACTGTGGTTAGTAGCCCCTTTGAAGGCAGTGTTTTTCTACCAACCTGCAGGGGGAGGGGGGGACAATTTATTACTAGATCAGAGAAATCATCACTGTCCCTTGAAGATAATGGAGACTACCCCCATGGATAAAGTTGAGCATGTGCTTAAGTATTTGCCGGATTAGAGCTATTGATGAGAGAACAAATACAAGAGGTAAAAGTGAATGAGAAATATAGAGAAAACAGTCAGGTGAAATGCTACCTTTTGAGATTATGTACAAACACCACCTTTTATATCTTGACTATGGCGTAGCAATAACAGGAAGTGAATCAAGATGTTTTGGTTACATTGCTGGGATTCCATTTCAGTCTAATCTGAATGATGCATACACCATACAGGAATATATATAAAATAAGATCTTCCTGCTATATAAAGTGCCTTCATGTTTATCCAAAAGGACTGAAAAGTGACAGAGCGTATCAACTTCAGCAGAGACAAAAGGCAAAATAAGGACACTGGCTCAGATTCTTCATGCAGAATGTTTTGACTATTTTATTATTCAGAAAGAAGTTTGCTAAATTCACACTCTAAGTGGAAAGACGATGGTTGGGGAGGAGAGAAACTTTCCAGACCAGCTAGCCTGGTCTCTTTGCATTCCAGTTCCATAAGATTTTCCACTTCGCTAATGCCCCCAGAAGACTAACTGGCCTAGTTTTGATCACTTCTAATGATGGGGTCTTGTATTACTAACTTATTAGAGGGGGAGTAATAATAGTAATCAGGGCAGTTATATAGCATTTCTAATGATCACAAATCACTGGAGCAGCACAGGAATCATTTCCATCAGTCACAGCTGATTTATACCTTTGGGTTGGATCACGTCAGCTGTTTATCAGCCACTGCAACGCTACCCTAGGGTGAAGAAGAATATTGTCCAACTGACATTAGGAATTTAGGTAGGCAGAATGTAATTCCCCAAGCTGGGATTTGGACAGGGCCAGCAGGATTGAGAGTCCAGTTCTTGCAAGAAGAGCTTTGGGATCTTTAATAAGCAAAAGCAAAATCATTTATTAAAGGCAGCACCGGCAGGAGCAGTGTTTCCAGCAGCTGGCAGGACAGCTTCAAAGGGAAGAATCTGCCACATACTGACAACATGAAAGCCACTCCCTGCAGCACACTAAATTTGCCTTAAAGGTCTCCCACCTAAGTACTGACCAACCCCCCACCCTTGTATGATGGAAAAGGAGTGTATCCCTAATTGGTACTGCTGCCTCGGTATCAAAAGACTGCATGCGTACATCTCAAGGATAAATTTGAAACTGACTCTTATTCATATCATCAAAATGTCTTTGATGATCACTTCCCATCGCTGCTGTGCAGTACTAGGGATATAAATAGCTGTGTTTTATACAAACTAGACTTGCTAAACAGCATCTTGGTAGTTTCCACTATGACAGGACAGCTCCGTCAGGGATGGCAGTCGTTCTATTACTGAGTATGAAGGGAATACTGAGTTTAATGATTTGTTTTTATTCTGAAATCTGCAACACAGACGTGCTTTGCAATAGCAAGGCAGTCTGGCTCGTCAAGACAGATGTGGATGAATTAGTGGTGTGGGCACTAATCTTTCTAGATATTTAGAGTGAGAAGACAGGTTGGCTGTTTTATGACATGATGTAATGTTTCTCCACTGATGAACCAGAGCCAGGCAATGTTAGAAATAAGTTGCGACCTTCTTAGAAGGAAAGAAGACAAATAAGTCTGTAATGAAAATCCTTCTCACTCTTAGGCCACGTAATACATATTGCATTCTATTCATGCATACAGTGAATAAGCCTGGTTTACCGTAAGCATGTGATAGTAGGAAAGCTCTAGATATTTCAGATGCAGGTCAAGTTTGTTTTGTTTAGCAGAGAGATTTTAACTCTTTCAGTGCAGGCAGCCAGTCTTTTGCTGAATGCCTCTCATTAAAGACCACAAACGTACTACTCAATGGAAGTATTAATAAGAATCTGGCCATCTCAATGGCTGTTGATATGAGCCAACAAGGTTCTGCTCTGGGTAGAACAGAGGATTTCTAAGGCTTTGAGTAGCCCGGATTGGTTTGGTTACCCCCAAATCCCTCCATAGCAATGGATGTCACCATATTGGATGTGTCGTTCCTGCAAGCACTGCCCATTAGAGAGGTTCTGGGACAGGTCACAGGTGGCATTAAGAGAACACTGCTTCTAAAGGCAGGATCTGTATTTCTGGGACTGGTATAAAACCAAAATTCCAATACAAGCATCAGCTAGTAGTGATAGGAGGTAGGTAGTTGGGGCCGCTGTCCATTGCGAGGTCCAGCCCACAGTTTATAAACACAACTGCAATAAAAATTAAGCTGTTATCTAAAGTGGATGACATTTTACTTACCAATATTTTAAACCTGATAGCACTAATGTAAAATCCGTAAGTATGTGACCCTTTTTCTCAGCGAGATCTTGCTATCAAGGGAGTTTGACACACAGACCAAGCACGGAATCTGACATTCAAAGCACTTTTTGTCACCTGGAAAATTTAGAAAAACATTAACATTAATAACAACTGGGCTACAGTTTCATATGTCATCAGGCGAATGTTCTATTTATCTAGTGTTATCCATCATTTCTTGATTAAACCCCTTTGCGCCTAGCAACAAATACGGGAAGCTAAAACATTTGCAGGTTGCTTGAGGACAGAAAGGTGCTGCTGCTGGTTTTGGGAGAAGTGAAAGGTGAAAAGGAAATGTGTAAATTATTAACTATGGCCCAGATCTTCCACAGTATTTAAGTGCCTAACTCCCATTGAAATCGATGGGAGTTAGGTGCCGAAATGTCTTTGAGGATGTTGACCTAAACCACATACAGCAATTAAAACAGGGCAGTTATCTGAACAGTCTGAAATGGATTCATTAAGTAAACACATAGTACCCAGTACTGTCAACCCCAAGCATTCAAAAATCATGAGTCAGGTCTCTAACGATCATGAGACTGGCTTAAAAATAATGCGATTGAAAAAAATAAATGTGGTGTTCTTTTTAGCTGGCATTTGAAACTTTATGGTACATTGGGATCACATTTTCAAGCTTTTCTTCACAACTATGAGGTCTGGAAACTTACCTATTTTTTAAAATGAAAGCTGAGATCCTCATGTAACACCCATGACCCCAGGAGCGTAGGCTTTAAGGAAAATACCAAATATCACAGTCTCACTCTAAAATTGCAAGAGTTTAAAACACTGCACTCACTCTGAAATTATCTAATGTGTAAAAAATTTGCCCCTGTGGTTTTTCCAGTAGACCCTTTGGCCATTAATATTAGGGAGGTGTCAGCAATCGCTCCATAGTTATGGCTGTGCTAAGATTTGCACTTAAAGAGTAGTATTTGTCTGTTTCACAATTTTATTACTCGATATAATTTCCAGATTTGGCACAATTAAATTTTGTTCATCACTTTCTGGCTGTAACACATGATGATGTTTCCAGAATAAACATTTAAAAGTAATATTCATTATTATTGTCAGCAGCATTCTTTTTTAAAACGTCACTAACATCACCTGTTTTCCGTTTCTGTAGCTGGCTGAGGAACAGTGGAAAGAAAAAGTCCCCAAAGATTCTACAAACAACTTCCACACCAGTTGCTGGGGACTAGGTTTCAGGGAAGCCTTCACCAGTGTCACACCAGGATAATCCAATGTATGGGGCATATTATGCTTCCATAGCCAAATAGGAATCATGTCCCCAGGCTGATATAATTTCTCTTCTAGATTAAGGAGAATAACATAGAAGAACAAAGGTGAGAGAGCACAGAGTGTGCTGCTCCACAGTCTGCACTGAGCTATGATCACAAAATGGCTGCTGAACTCTGTTCTTAGAACTTTAAAGCTGCAATACTCAGAAATCAAAAGGCATCACAGTTTCATAACTAGACACCCCAGAGTGCAAAAGATACATTGACTCCAAGTTGCTCATCATTCTACTTCCATGAAAGAAGAGCTCATCTGGAGCCCATGTTAAGTCCTCGAGGAGAAGGAGAAGGAGCACAAATTCACTCTTAAAAGAGAAGTGTTGGTGTGGGGAACCCACATGAGACAGTGAACATGGGTAAGAGAAGAAAGCCTAACTCCCCCTTCACAAGTCACAGAAATGGCTGAGCTCAGGCCAGGAGGGAAAATTCTGTTCTTGGGGCAACTCACCCCCAAAAAAGATCAAGGTGGGAGAGGCAAATCCCTGGGTACAACACTTACGTAGAAACAAGACATATGGCTATTCATATATAGCAAGTCATGTAGGGCTTTGTAGAGAGAATTACACCCAGAAATGAATAGGAAGCCAATGCAATCCCTGGAGATGAGTCATGCTTCTTATTGTTAATACCATCTGGGAGGCAGGCTTCCCTCTTCAACACCAGTTGTTTGTTTCTAAGTGGCTTCAGGTGTAGCCTCCTGTAGAGTATATTGCAGAGACTGAGGCCTGGTCTACACTACAGAGTTAGGTCGATGTAAGGTAGCTTATGTCAACCTAACTCTGCCAGTGTCTACACTACAATGTTGCTCCCACCAATGTAGGTGTAGACACTGACAGAGTTAGGGTAATAACTCCACCTCCACAAGAGATGTAGCGCTTAGGTCAATGTAGTTAGGGCAATGCAGTGTCCCTGTAGACACTGCGTGACTTACATTGCCTGTTGGCTGTCTGCCCCATGTGGGGCTGACAGCTGGAGGTCCCCAGCCCTGGCACTGACAGTCCAAGCTGTCAGCCAGGCACTGGGCTCACAGTGGGAACTCCCCCCAACACCTTGGCACCGACAGCCTGACCTGTGAGCCCCGGGGCGGGGGGCTCCAGATGTGAGCCCCACACACAGGACTTACAGCCAGAGCCGGAGACAAAATGTGAAATAATAGCAGCCATGAAACGGACAAGAATGTTATTTCACTGCTGGTAGGCTCCCTGCTGTGAAATTGAGCCCTGTGCTCACACTGGAGCTGCCAGCCCAGGGGTGGGGGGAGCTCCCAGCTGTGAGCCCCGTGTGAATGTCAGTGCCCCACACTCCAGCTGTCAGTGCGCCACAATGCCCCACTTCAGTCAGTGCAAGAGCTCCTGGTGAGGACACACACCACTGGCAGAAGTGTGGACACCAACAGCTGATTTAATTGCTGCGGTGGCTGTAGATCAACCTACCTTAAGTCAAACTAATTTTGTAGTTTAGACAAGCCCTGATTTAAAACTATGCCCCTGATCATAAAATCATAGAATCTTAGGGTTAGAAGGGATCACAAGGATCATCTAGTCTAACCCCCTGCCAAGATGTCACCTGGACCCCAGAAGTAGACAGGACTCCAGACATGCTCCCCAGTTACAAACTTCTTGGGCAAAAGATGGGCAACTCCCCTCAACAACAGGGGCGGAAACTAGCCCTGTTATAGACTTAAGATCCTTCAAGCCTTCAGCAGCAGTTCTGTCTTGTCCTGATTGAGCCTCACCATATCCCAATCTCAACTACTGTAGGGAATGGAGAAAACCCAGATACTGCACTGAAATAATAGCAGAATGTCAATTTCACTGCTGGTAGGCTCCCTGCTGTGAAACTGAGCCTTGTGTCTGATGGAAAATATAATAGAGCTCGGTGTCACCCGAGTGAGCAAGCCATAATCCAAAGAGCTATACTATCTTCCCTATAGGCCCCACATATACAGTGAATGGGAGGGATGAAACCACAGGGCCTTGCCAATCACTGTATAAGAGATCCCTTCCGGAAGAAAAGCAATTGTCTGAAGCCACCATGCAGGACCTCTCCGAGACGAAAGAATGGAATACCATAAAGCAGTCAAAGCAGCGCCGCCTACCCTGCTAGTGTCCACGGGGGGTTAATCTTCCCCATATTTTGTTTGTCTCCTTTGCTTCTGTATATGTGTCCTATAAAAATCGTAGAAATTAGATGGCTAAAATCTAGCCTTGCAAGTCCATCCTCTGGCCAGTGCAGGATTGCTCCCTGCGATACACCTCCTAGAGCTCTAATTGTAAATGTCCCAGGACATGGCACTTCCACCACTTTCCTTGAGAGACTATTGCACTTTGTTTGATCACATTATCTGGAAGTTTTTCTTGGTATTCAGCCTAAATTGGAACCATTTACCGTGTGTGTGTGTGTGTATTCTCCATCACTGACAATTTAAAAATCAAGACTGGATGCTTTTTCTATAAGCTCTGCTCTAGGAATTATTTTGGGAAGTTCTCTGGCCTGTGTTATACCGGAGGGCAGACTAGATGATCACAATGGTCCCTTCTGGCCTTGGGATTTATGAATCTCTATGTGCCTTTTTTTCATTTCATCCCATTACTCCTAACTTTCTTTTGTAGGCAAGAAGGCACCAAATGCAGTTTTACAACAGACTCAAGTAGAGACAGTGTCTTGTGTAAAACCCAGAAATAAAAAAAAATGCAAGGAACTTGTCTGTGGCCCAGTATGTTCATTAGCTAATTCCCCACACATCATGTCGATTTGCTGACTTATGTAAGTACACAAGTATTTCCTCACCAGCTTTTTATCAACAGCCAATTTTACAAGGTCTTCAGTACTGCCAAATTGTCCAAACCTCTCTTCTTTATTTTCCTTCTTACAGAGAGAGAGTAAAAAGCAGCTGGTTGCTGAGCCATTTAAGTCAGCATTGTTGCTATCCTCGCTTTGCTTATATTGGTTCTAATTTCTCTCTCCTTTTTCCAATGTTTTATTTGTTAAAAAGCCTTTCTGGATCCTCTCATCGATTTTGACTGCACAATCACATCATTTTTTCACTTCTCTTACCCTTTCAACACAGCATTAAATTACAGTCTGTGTTGCTTTGGTTAGTTCCCTCTCACTTTCTCAATTCCAGGAAGGGGTTTTAGTAAACCTCAGGTCTCCGATCAGCCTCTTATTGGCCCCATCTTGCTCCTTGCATTCTTTTCCCAGGGAATTGAAGACGGTTCTCTCCAGGGTCTCTTCTTTCCTTGCTGTTGGCACTGCACTCAGGCACAGAAGTATTTTACAGATGGAACCAGCTGCGGTGGGGAACTGCTGAATGGGGGAGGGGGTCCGAGGCAATTTCCCTCTGCACCTTGATCGAGCTGTCTAAGTATTTCTGCAGCCATCACCACTGTGGCATCTGAGCACCTCCCAGATGGATTTTACCCACATAGCACCTGGTGAGGCATGGAAGTATATTTATGATCTTCATTTTTATGGCTGCGCAGCTGAGGTACAGACACAATAAGTGACTTTCCCAAGGTCCCACAGGGAATCTGTGGCAGAGCCAAAACTGGAAATCTCCAGAGTCCTACTCGAGAATCTTAAGCACAAGCCCATCCTCCTTCCCATGTAAAGTGCTTCTGCACCCGAAGGTGGCATTGTCTGCTGTCCGCATAGGTTGACCCAACCCATAAGGCTCACATGCAAACATATGTAGAAAAGGTGCAAATATTAGTCCCAACCAGTACCAAGAGCTGGCTTGAGAATTGCGTGCAACTGACCCAAAGAGCAGGAGTGAGCATATGTCTTATGTCTTTTGATGGTTGGGGGATTTTATTTTTTAAAGGTATGTGTATTGTGTGGGCAGTTCACTAGTACGCGGGGGAGTATCTCCACTGCACGCTAAGCCTGGGCTCCAACTCAGATTTGAGCACAAGCCCCCCTTCCATCCACACAGAAATCAGTCTGACTCAGCTCAGCAAGCACTCAGGGTCTGTTTACACTGCAAAAACACAGACCCGGGTTCGTGCTATGGCTAAGGGGAGATATGATTGAGGTCTATAAAATCATGACTGGTGTAGAGAAAGTAGATAAGGAAGTGTTGTTTACTACTTCTCGTAACACAAGAACTAGGGGTCACCAAATGAAATTAATAGGCAGCTGGTTTAAAACCAATAAAAGGAAGTATTTCTTCACACAATGCAGTCAACCTGTGGAACTCCTTGCCAGAGGATGTTGTGAAGGCCAAGACCATAACAGGGTTCTAAAAAGAACTAGATAAATTCATGGAGGATAGGTCCATCAATGGCTATTAGCCAGGATGGGCAGAGATGGTGTCCCTAGCCTCTGTTTGCCAGAAGCTGGGAATGAACGACATGGGCTGGATCACTTGATGATTACTTGTTCTGTTCGTTCCCTCTGGGGCACCTGGCATTGGCCACTGTTGGAAGATAGGATACTGGGCTAGATGGACCTTTGGTCTGACCCAGTAGGGCCATTCTTATGTTCTTATGTTTCCATTAGGGATCACTCACAATGTGCTTTCTCTGACAATCTGAACTGATCTCTCGGAACAAAATGGCCCCTGAAATCTCCACATAGGGAGAGTGTAGTATCCGCCCGACACGATAAATTCTCTATTATGAACAGGAACGATGTACAGAAATGAAGCAACAAAGCTGTCTACTACTCTATGTAGCTGCAGCCTGTGACTGCCCTGTCTTGGGCTTCTTTGTTCCTACCTCAGCAGGAAGCATCCCGGGAAACCAAAGGCTGCACCTCCAGTGTACAGGTAGTGTGGCAGCTCTACACTTCCCGCAGGACTTACTCGATAGCACTAAGACTGCTTAGGCCTTGAAAGCATGCAGTAAGTGAAAACAAAAGGATCACCGTTCCATAGCTATGTGTATTGTTTCTGATCATTTAAAATCTTTTAGGCATGAGTGGTCGGTTATTTTTTCATGACTAGTATTAAAGTGCATGAGGGAATTTAAAACAGAGTGAGCATCCAAGGGGATAATATAGTGCTGGGGAAAACAATAACCTAATGACTGATTTCTCACCCCAAGAGATCTCGCCTTGAATGGTACTGTTCTGTTGATGTCAGCCCAAATCAGTCAGGATTAGCATGCTCCAGTGCTGTGCTAGATGTTACATTTAATGCTGTATTATGAGGTGGAGTGAAGGGACCAGCCTGGATTTCTTTCTTCAAGCGTGGCCATGTTTCTGTTCTGCTTCCATTCCGCCTCTTTCCCCCGAGGCCCCGCCCATGCTCACTCCTTTCTCCCCCGCCCCGCTGCCCTGACACTGGAAAAGCTCTGTGCCCCCGCCTCAGCGGGGAGCGAGAGCTCCTCCAGCTCTGGGGCTGTGGTGGGGGTGGACGATTTTTCAGGGGACCCCAAATCTGCCACTGCCCTGCCCCAGCGGCGCAAGGTTTGGGGAAACTTAGCCTCCCCTAGCCTCCATTACGTGCCGCCCATGAAGCTGGATCATGCCCAAGGAGTTCCAACAACCTCCTCCCACTCACTCAGCAAAGCAGACTTGGTTACGTGCTTGGCTATGGTGTTGGTTTGTGGGCTGGAATTCCAAATTCTCAGCAGCTGCTTTGGGGCTTCAGACACCTGGTTGTTCTCAGTCTGAAATGATGGGCCTGAAATAACATTACACAGCTCTGGGACTCCTCACATCCTCACAGCAGGATTTTCCAGAGGCTGCACCATGCAATCCTATTTGGCAAGCAGGGCTTCCTGTACTGTGCCATCTTCGTATAGGATGCCATAAAGCAGGAGCTGAGTAAGTAGGATTGGATAAACAGTAGGAGTTTGAGCAAGAGCTCTTCTCCTAACCAGCTCTCGTGGGCACGTACTCCATGGGTGCCATCTCCCCGCATAAGGCATTTGATCACGTGCATTGGGGAAATCCAGAGGTGTTTCTGGGAATGTATTTCTGTGCCTTACTATCTGTTAAACTATGCATTTCTGTGCCTTAACACGTTTGAATTTCTTTTAAGTTTAACCTGAACTCTGCATTTCTTGGGTTTGTAATGCTCAGGTTTTGGGATAACATCTCTGAAACGTTTTTTACCCAGAGGCTCCTCTGAACCTTAACTCCATCTTTGGCTACACCTTGGAGCTGGGGGTGTGATTCTCAGTGCGCACAGATACACTCAGGCTGGCTCTCCTCGAACTGGCGTGCTAAAAACAGCATAGCCACAGCAGCAAGCCATGGCACGGGATCACCACCCTGTGTAGGTACCCACAGGGTCTAGGCGGGCTTGTACGCATGGTGGCTAGCCCATGCTGCTGCTCGTGGCTAGCCCATGCTGCTGTTCATGGCTGCCCACGCTACAGTGCTAGCTGTAGCATGCTAGCTCACTGAGAGATACAGGACTATGTCCACTCAAGCTGGGAATCACACCCTGCTCGAAGGGCAGATGCAGCCTTCATGTAGCTTGTCTAGGAATATAGATATACATGCATCATTTGTATATTATATGTATGATATAGGTATAATCGCACTGAGTATTCTGTTTATGAACAAGCTGTGGGCCTGTATTTCAGTCTAAAAGAGAAACCTTTAGTGCACATTAGTAAATATGATATGGAATGGATTACTACTATAATTGTCAAATTTGTTTCAGGTTAAGAGGAAAATTTGCTGCTAGAACTGGATTTTGCAGCATGTGAAGCAAGCAGGTGCATGTAGGATGTTGGCTTGTTTATCTGCCACAAGCTAAGTCACTACTCACGTACGTCCTCTTAAATGTAAAGCAACTGATATACCGGCATTGCCTAGGCTTTTAGCCCCACAGAGCCAGAATTCCAGGCCTCTGGCTTCCTAGTTTGGCACATCAGTTTGTAAGCAATAACCTCTAAGATACATGGTGACTGTCTGAGGTGGATATGTGGCCACAAAGATTAGGTTGACTCTTCCGAATTCATTTCACTTGTGATGGAAGGAGGATTTAAATTCGTGCCTCCAGAAAAGAAGGCAAATGAGTTATCTCAATGCCATCTAGCAAGCCTACCTTCAGGAAATACTGTCTTGCTTTTTATGTTGTAATTTCATAATTCAGTGCTGGTAGAGTTTCTAAATGACAATAAAAAGAAGCAAATTACCATGTGTGCATGGACTGATTTAATCCCCATAACACAGGGGCTATTATTGTTCATAATACTAATGGGGGTGGTGATATTACATTAGTCCCTAAAGAAACCAGTTGAGATCAGGACTCCATTGTGCTAGGCACTGTACATACATAGAGTAAGAGACAGACCATGCCCCGAAGAGTTTACAGTCTAAGTAGACAATAGAAAGTGTGGTGGGAAAGGACTATCTCCATTTTACAGATGGTGAATTAAAGCACAGAGCAAAGTCACACAGCAAGTCCTGTGACAGATCCATCACCTGAATCTGGATCTTCTGAATACAAGACTCTCTCTAGCGACACAGTGAGTCCTGCTTTTAACATCATATAATACAGGGAAATCCACCTCTGCAATTATAAAGGAAAACAAGTCTTGGTCTATTGATGCAAAAAATAAAAAGTCCCAATTATTAATTGGGAAAGTGGACATTTTATCTCTGTCTTGACAGGTTTTGCCTTATCTTTTAACATTCTTTCTTCTGCATCATCAAATTAAATACCAAATGTGATTTATTGACAGTAACTGGGCAACCGCTAGCCCTTGTAAATCATGCCCCTGTGCTCAATGCAGTCAGACCTATGTGGTTTAGTTGGCTACTGGATTCAAATATACATATCTCTGACAACCTCTTAAGCACAGTGTGAATGCCAAATACCTGCAATTAATCCCTCCATGGCTTTGTGCTACTGTAAAACAGGCTGCAGCAGAGCTTTTCTCAGACATGGAAAGTAAAGCAAAGCCACAGGTTACATGGATAGATGAGTTTTTACAACATAAAGGAAGGAGAGATTAAATAACCTGTTTTTTTTCCTTCTATGGAATATAATAAAAGTATGGAGTGGTTACCGAGATACTAATCTTCGCAATAAAACTCTTCCAAGATATGAAGTCAAAGGAGGAGGGGTTGAATAATCGTGTGTTAAACACAAAGAATGACTACATGGAAAATGTCTCAGGCTGATCAAGGTTACGTGATGCCTCTGTCTTATAGCAGAAGAAACAGCAATTTGGTTTCATTACTGTCCTTCCTCCCTCCCCCTTCCTTTCCTTTTGGCTACAATTCTTTGCTACTGTAGCTTCATTTGAGACTTGTCCATTTGTGAATACCGGGATGAAGTTTCTGACCCAGGAGGGTTTAAATTCTGCAGCCTAGAGGCAGTATTCTCTGGCCCTAGATCTACTAACATACCTTGGATTCATAGATTATTATTATTTATAGCTGGAAGAGACTATTAGATTCATTTAATATGAACATCATAGAAGCCAAACAATTTCCCTTCAGTGATTCCTGCATCAAGCTCAATAACTCAGTGGTTCCCAACCTTTTTTTTTTTTTTCTTCTGCCGCATCACACCTTAATACCTTTCATTATTTTGAGGGCACACCACTATATTGTCTCCAAATGAGCTCATGAATGTTCACGAGCCAATCCCGAACGCAGCTAGTAGGATTAAAATCATAACAACCCGGGCAGCTAACGTTAGATCGCAATCTGTCTTTTGCGCCGGAATTAACATTTTCCACAGTGGACGCTAACATTACAGCCAAATATAAGAACTCTGGACGAGAGCATGCTCAGTGGAGAAGGTGACATGCACTTGAGGATAATATTTTGGGATGACAAGCAATTAATAATTAATAGTTTCTTCTCATTCCCAAAATAGTCTTCCCAAGGGTGTGTAACTTGCTCCGCAGCTTTTAAATGCAATGTAATTAAGTCAGTCCCTCTCGGAGTATTGCCCACCTCAAGAGATCAAAAAATAAATGAGTCGGATCCCCAACAAATCAGGAGATTGGCCCCCAAAACATGTGGTTATTTACAAAGAGATTGTATTGTTTTTTAGTCTGTCGAATGATTGGTGAACAGCCCCTGCCCATCCTCAGAGAGAGCATGTGTTAGTGCTGCCCATGCTCCCAAATGTATTGGGTATGAGGATTTTGGCTCTGGATCTAAACACCCCAAACTTTGCAGCGTTCAGTATTCAACCCAGAGCCTCACCCACATTTCATATCGTAGCCTTTACCATTTATAATATATGGAGATATACCTATCTCCTAGAACTGGAAGGGACCCTGAAAGTTCATTGAGTCCAGCCCCCTGCCTTCACTAGCAGGACCAAGTTCTGATTTTGCCCCAGATCCCTAAGTGGCCCCCTCAAGGATTGAACTCACAACCCTGGGTTTAGCAGGCCAATGCTCAAACCACTGAGCTATTTCCCCCCCCCCCCCATAATGAACTTCAGCTCTGACCATGCCAATTTTGTATTACAACTCTACCTCTAGATCAAACTGAAGCTCATATCCATCTCTCATTCAGAACATGAAAGAAATCAGTAAACCAGGACTGTATTTTCAGCTCTGCGTGGCTGGCTCATGGGAGGCAGGCAGGCAAGTAAACAGGGATTCTCTTTTGCAGTGCAAATGCAACTGCCTCTGTGGGCCTGGGCCAAAGCCCATTGAAGTCAATGGAAAAACTCCCATGGACTCAGTGGGCTTTGGGATTGGATCCTACGCATGGAAAAACGCTGCTGTCAAAATTGGACATCAAGACTGCAGCTTCACCAGCGCTTGCACCGCTTGTGAGACACATTTACAAGCCCGTTTGGAGGGTGGAAAAACGTACCTGAGAATTGCCTTTGTGTCCATCCGTGCAAACACACATGCAAAAGCCTTGGAGAATCAGGAAAAGGATTCACAGCTTCTCTGCCTCCCAGTAACAATTGCACTTTTCATGCCACGGGGCGCGCAAAGATCTACACACATGCTACACAATACGGGATTTATACTGTGTCCTTTGGGAAGAGAGCCCTAATCAATGGGCACTCTGAAATTACATTGATGCTTGAGAACTTAATGGAACAGAGTTAAGAGGAATACATTAAATTAGATCCCTGTGCAGTCCCTTAACAAAGCTAGGAAAACTTGGTGTAATAAAAAAAAAAATACAGGGTGGGGGAAGTGGGGGAGCTATTCTCACAGCTGCTTTAGCAAAGCCAAGGACAAATTAGAGAGCAAAACAAACAAATCTCTTCCAGTTTGTACAGTAAAGAATCCTTGAAACAATCAGTTAAACTACAAAAAGGCATTGAGAATATTTAGAAAACCCAAAGTCTGGAAAGAATTACAGATCACAAAGGACTGAAAGAAATCCACCATTTAATGAGGCCATCACTGCACATAGAATACAGTAGATAAAATGCAATTGCCTCCTATTCATTTTACCAGAGTCTCAAAGAAAAAAATATTAACTTTACAACAGATAATAGCCTAAAATTAGCTCCTTTCTCAGCAGAATTCAGACAGTGGCAAAGCTGTCTACATTGGAATTTTTTCAGCGACAAGGTTACGCAAGGGAAAAAGCAGAGTTGAGCATAACAAGCCCCAAAATCTGTCAAAGTCAAACACAGTTTTAGGAGATATGTGGGGATAAGTTTGATAACTGAATAAATGAAAACTAAACAGGCATAACAGACGGCATGAGGGACATTTTCAGTGTCTGAAAGGAATGGATCTCTTAGACAACGGAATGCATGCCGTATCATTATAAACATTGCTTGTTTCCTTCATAAAACTAGGGCCCAAAATACTTAGTAGTACTGAGCATAGTGCTCAGGGCAGGGCCGGCTCTACTGTTTTTGCCGCCCCAAGCAGCATGCCAAATTGCCAGCGCGGATGGCGGGGGCAGTC